>NW_005871306.1:1351556-1352570 GCF_000147115.1 Myotis lucifugus
ATCTCTGTTTAGGGACTGGGTTCTGAGTAGCATAGTCTTTCCCATTTAAAAACAAATTGGGGAGGGTTATCAAGAGGGAGACGAATCCTAATATATAAAACCCCAGGGTCCATAATGACTGAAGGCTGACCGAGTGGAAAGTCTGTCCTGCAGTCAGTGCTGGGTTGCCATGGTGACCCAGCACTGACTGCCGAGGGGGGCTGCAGATCAGGCCCGGAAAGAGGCCTGAAGAGAGAGGCAGGGTCTTATCCGCAGCATCTGTGGCAGCTCTCTCTTTCTCTCTGGGCTTCGCCAGCAGTCGCACCACTGTTTCTCTCCAGGCCTCTGTGGGGGCTGCTGATCAGCCCCGCCTCTCTGATCAGGACTGTAGATAGGCCCAGAGATGTTGACTGGCATAGAAACCGACCAATCAGAACCAAATCTGGGTGAAGTGCGAGGAGCCAATGGCTGCCTAGGAGGCGGAGCTTTTGACACTGATTGGCATAGAAACCGACCAATCAGAACCTAATCTGGGTGAACTGCAAAGGCAGAACCTAAGGTGGGGGCTGAGGAGGGTTTTTAAGGGCAACAGCTGTTTTGTGTAAGGTGCAAGAAAGCAGTTCAATTTTTTAATGCCCAGTTTGGCAGTATAGTGCAAATGGCTGGCTATCAGTCCAGATATAGTGATTATGTATTTTTGTCTGCCAAGAGCATCTCCTCCTGCTGGAAAAGCCCCTCCCCCCCCCCCATTTAAGCAATCCTATCCTATATAATCTAGCTATACTAATAAAAGGGTAAGATGCTAATTAGACCGGGTCCACCAGCCATTTTCCAAACGTCCAACTTCCTTCCGGACAAAGCCATGGTGGTGGGGGCCAAGGCAGAGAGGGCAGTTGGGGGCAACCAGGCTGGCAGGAAAGGGCCGTTGAGGGCGTGATCAGGCTGGCAGGGGAGGGCAGTTAGGGGTGATCAGGCAGGCAGGCAGAGGCAGTTAGGAGGCGATCAGGCAGGCAAGCAGGTGAGCGGTAAGGAGCC
>NW_005871306.1:1355201-1413718 GCF_000147115.1 Myotis lucifugus
TCCCTCAGCCCAGCCCTGCACCCTCTCCAATCGGGGACCCCTCAGGGGATGTCTGGCAGTAAGACATCCCTCTCACAATCTGGGACCACTGGCTCCTAACCGCTCACCTGTCTGTCTGCCTGATCGCCCCTAACCATTCTGCCTGCTGACCTGATAGCCCCCAACTGCCCCCCCGCCAGCCTGATTGCCCCCGACTGCCCCCCCCGCCAGACTGCTCACCCCCAACTGCCCCCCCGGTGGCCTGATCACCCCTAACCACCTCTGCCTCAGCTCCGCCACCATGGCTTTGTCCAGAAGGACATCCAGAAGGTCTCCCGGTCTAATTAGCATATTAGCCTTTTATTATAAACTCCCTGCCCTCATGGAGTTTATAATCTATTGGGAGTTCGGGGTGGGGAGCTGGAATGATAATCAGAAATATATAATACTAGGGGCCCGATGCATGAAATTCATACACTGGGAGTGGGGGCGTCCCTCAGCCTGGCCTGTGCCCTCTCACAGTCCCGGGTCCCTCTCGCAGTCCGGGACCCGTCACTCCTTACCGCCCACCTGCTCACTGCTCCTTACCACTCAGATTGCTATTCCTTACCACTGTCACTGCGCTCGCCAGCCGTGAGCCCGGCTTCTGGCTGGGCGGCGCTCCCCCTGTGGGAGTGCACTGACCACCAGGAGACAGTTCCTGTGTTGAGCGTCTGCCTCCTGGTGGTCAGTGCACATCATAGTGACCTGTCGTTCTGCTGGTTGTTCTGCCGTTTGGTCGATTTGCATATTAGGGTTTTATTATATAGGATGTTTCATTTGTCAGATATGCACTGTGTGTGTGATGTGTGTTGTGTGTGTGTGTTTGTTCTTCTAGAAATTGCTGTGAAGAAAATTAAAGTAATAGGAGGAAGAGAGTGGTGAGGGAGGGGCTCTCTGTGGAGCTGAGAGTGAGCATAACCCCACAGAGCTGGGGAGGGGGTGGGGTGTGTATGTGTGTGAGGTGTGGGGGGCTGAGCCAAGTAAGGCATTCTCCTCAGGGCAGAAGGGACCAGGGCCTCAGAGCCTGAGTAGAGTAGGGAATGTTAGATAAGGTTTCTGCACTGTATTTGTATAGAGGAAACAACCCAAGTTTTCAATAATTCCACTTAGAGGTCACTTCTATAAACAAAATAAAGAGGCTGGACAGCATTGGAAGTAAATGAGGAGATACAAGCAGCTACGGGAAGCACTGGACAAGAGCTTGCCAGGAGAGGGAACAGCAGGTGCAAAGGTCCGGAGGTAAGAAAGGGCATGGCCTGTTCAAGAACCAAGATGCAAGCTAACATGGGAGAGTCTTCGCAATGAAGTGCGATGGACAGACGGAGAGCGGACACCCATCGGGTTTCCTGAGGCCAGGTGAAAGTTAGGATGTTTTCACTGTTACTTAGTGGCCTGTATTTCAGAAACTTCCAGAGTCCTGAGAAACCGCTGACGTGGGGTGGTGCCATCTGGTAGCTTCCTGCAACCCCCGAATCTGGGAGAATTTATGATACTGTTCAGAGATGGGTGTCCCTCACATTTTGACTGTTGAGGAGCCTTGGGTGCAAACAGGAACCTTGATTGTATTGGGATGAGTGAGTGTTCATGTAAGGGGCGTGTGCGTGCATGTGCGTTTCAGATTCTGAAACTGGATGACTCATGAAGTGTATTTGCACGTTCTGTTTATTGTTTCTAATCGTTCTTTGTTCCCAGCTTCTAAAAACACCTTACATATGAAAATAATTTCAAATTTACCAAAAAAGTTGCAAATGTAGAAATAACATAAAGAATACCTGTATACTCCTTATGAGATTTACCTATTAATAATTTACTTCATTTGCTTAATGGGTTGAGTTCTCTATCTCTCTCTCTCTACACACACACACACACACACACACACACACACACACACACAATTTTTTTTTCTGAACTATTTGTGGCTGTTATATTTATCATGGCCCTTTACTTCTAAATTCTCCAAGTGTGTATTTGCTAAGAATGGGGCAGTCTCAGCCTAGCCGGTTTGCCTCAGTGGATAGAGCATCAGCCTGCAGTCTGAAGGGTCCCGGGTTCGATTCTGGTCAAGGACAAATGCCCAGGTTGCAGGCTTGATCCCCCCAAGAGGCAGGGGGGATCTCATCATTGATATTTCTATCTCTCTCTCCCTCTCCTTTCCTCTCTGAAATCAATAAAAATATAGTTAAAAAAGGAAGAAAGAATGGGGCAGTTTCTCACATAGATAGCCCCAGTAAACAACTTCACCCACTTATACTGATGTGATCCTTTGATCTAATTTATCATCTACCCTGGGTCATCAGTTGACCTTACACCACTCTTTAGGACCTCCCCCCTCCAGCACAGGGTCTAGTCGAGGGGCAGGGCTGGCATTTAACTTTGATGTCCTTTTAGCCTCCTTTAATCTAGAACATTTCCACAGCCTTCCTTTGTCTTTTGCGATATTAGCATTTTTGAAGAATCCAGTCCCTCCCCTCCCCTCTGCCCCATATAATGGAGTGTTTCTCAGTTTGTTTGTCTGATGTTTCCTCGTGATTAGATATAGGTTATGCGTGCTTGGCTGGAATGTGGGGCTTAGAGGATGTTGTATCCTTCTCAGGATATCGCCGCCGGAGGCACATGATGTCCATCTGTCTGTCATTAGTGATGTGAAATACCCACAACCTTTCATCCAATGTTGGTGGATGACAGGAGGAGGGGGAGGAAGGAAGAAAGTGGAAAAAAAAACTGGGAGGCACATGACTCAGCACTTAGTTCAGTTCTTGAGTCATGCGTGTTGCTGACTTAACCACCCAAAAGCCAGGTTTTGTCTAATCACAGGGGTGGGCGAATAGCATACTCACACACACATGCGCACACACACACGCACACACGCACACACAGACACATGCAAACACATGCATAGACACAGGCTCAGTTCCACGTTGCCTTTTTAAAAGCTATCATCCAAATCCTGTCTTCGCACACGGGGCATTGGGAAAAATCATTTGGAGAGATTTTCAAATTCTGCATGAAGGCCTCACCTCTAATCATTACTCCCTAATGATTCCTTGAGCCTTAAAGGACTTGGTGCTCTGGTTAGGGGTTTGGGGGCACCAGGCCAAATGAATGCATTTGCTTAAAGCAGGGGTTTTCAGCCCTGGCGGCTCATTCCATTCATTTATGCAGACCCCACCCTGATCAACTGCATCAGGGCCTCTGAGGGTGGGGCTGGGGTGGAAGAGGTTTAAAAACTCTGCAGAAACTTCTAGTGCCCTGCCAGGGAGAGACCCACCAACTCACAGGCACGGTTCCAGCACGTCACTGATCCCCAACGGTCGTGGTTCCAGCACGTCACTGATCCCCAACGGTCCTGACCGTTTTGCCGGGGTTCTTGTCCCAGCATCAAGAAGCGTTCAGGAATCTGGAGAAGGCTGTGCGTAGATGTTAAATAGGAATCCAGAGACTAATAAAAAGTCTGGAGACGAAATATAATTTTGAAAGGCATTGGGGGTCAGAGGAGCTTAGCTAAAGGAGCTAAGATCCAAGATCTTAAGTCTAAGGCCTTAGGTCCTCTCATCGTCCCCAGGACCCCATGCTTTTTATTAACACAACTTGTCCTGAGGCGAGGCAGAGATATACACTTCATAGGGTCAGGGTTTGGTACAGAGTCCATTGTCAGAATGGGGGGGAATTAGCCTACAGCGGTACAGGTGTTTGGCCAGTAGGAGGCAATAACATGTAGATTAAGATGCCTTTTATCTGTCTGGCAGCCAAGCAATAATCCCTTTTCAGGTTTGGGGAAATGCCCTCAGCCATTCCCAACAGGTGACTACATGTGTGACCCAACCCTGTTGAGTCCCCAAGTCACCTTTTGATGAAACTCTTGAAATTATGACATGCTGGAATTGGTCTCTGGCACCGTTTGGTCAGGTGGCCCCTGCAATAGTACAGGATACTGAGCACCTACTCTGGGTCATAGATCCTGTGTTCACAGCGCCCACGTCCACGTTCTCTTCTCTGGGTAAAAGCTCCTGCTGTTCCGCTGGCTCATGACCACCCCCTGCTTGCAGCTCATGGGGTTTTGGGGGGCTGACCCTGACCCCCAACTTCGGGGGTGGGCGTTGGTGCCTAGGCTTGGCAAACTGGTCTAAGTTGTTCTGATGAGACTCGAGCCGAGCCTTTTGCTGGAATTACTGGCAGCAAGGTGTTCTGTTTCACACGGAGAGAATGTAAATGTGAAGCTCCCGGGGGCTGCTAGGGAAGGGGACCTGCCCAGGAGTGGAGTGGACATAGAAGCAGCAGCAAAAGGGATGCACGTGGTGGCTACAGGCTGAGCCCTGGGTCTGGTCGTGCCTGAAGCTATGGAGTCCTAGATCTTTAAGTGAGATGAGCCCCTCTATTTCTATGTTGCTTACATCCGTTTGAGTTGAGGTCTAAAGAGCAGGTAAGACAAATCTTACTCGGATCCTGATACCCTGGCCGGAGGCGGGAAGTTCTCAGGCAGCAAGGCCTCATGGAAGGAGGAGAATGCAGAGCCTGGTGCTCTGGCCTGCGGCGGTGGGACACCCTGGTTGTCTAGTCTCCTGGCTCCAGCTCGCCCTCAGGGGGCCGGGGATGGGCCAGGGGGCTGGCCCCACAGGTTGCCTCAGGCTTCCATGGCACAGCCTGGTCTGGCCTTTGCCGCACGTGACTGCTGCTGCCATACTTAGGAGCCTGAGTAACATCCAAGGAGGTGTTGGGAGAGCTGGTGGAACAGGGAATATGGACGTTTCTAAATGAAGGCTGTGCCTCCCTCGGCCACCGCCTCACCCACTCTGGGGCGGAGCAAACAGGATGTGGGCCGGAGTCTGGGCTCATTCCAAAGGCCCTTTTCTATGCGCTCTGTCCTCCCTCCCCGTGCTGTCCACCAGCATAGGCAGCCGTCACTCCATCACCTTTGCCCTGCACTCAGCCCCCCTCCTGTTGCTGTGCAGTTGCCACTGTAGGTGACACACAATCTAACAGAGGAGGCAGGCCGAGCCCCGACACTTTGCAAGGCCATGTGAGTGGCCTCAGCGTGCCAATGCGGCCCTCTCCCACGCTCCAAATGGGGTTCAAAGGAAAAAGAATTAAAGCATAAAATAGAATGATGGCTTTTGAAATGCCAAGCGAAGTTATGTGCTAGAACGAAGTTACTTTCCTTTGAGACGCCTCTTTCTTTCTCAGGGAGGGGCATCCCTCCTTTGCTGGGGCCTCGCTGTGTGCCAGGTCGGTGTCTGCGGAGAAACCTGCGCGGCCTGGGCACCAGCACCTGCCATTCAGTCAGCACACCGGCCCGTGGCCACAGGGGCTCGGTGAGCCCTGCTTGCCAGGTGAAGTGCGTGGTTTGTCCATGGTCACCTGGCCGCTCAGCTGTGGGAGTAGGATTTCATGCCAGGTCTTAATCTCCCCTCTCTCTCATCTCTTTATATCTATCTATCTATCTATCTATCTATCTATCTATCTATCTATCATCATCTACCTACATACCTACCTACCTACTTACTGATAAACCCACCAATCATCTAACAATTATCTATTTATCATCTATTTATCTATCTACCTCCCTACCTATGAATCATCTATCTTTCTATCATCTACCTATTTATTTATCTGTCCATCTATCTATTATTTATCTACCTCCCTACCTATCGATAATCTATTTTTCTATTATCTATTTATTTATCTATCCATCTACCTATCATCTGTTATCTATCTATCTCTCTCCTGTCCCTGGCTTTGAACTTAGCCAGGTCTGTGTTATGTTTCTCTACAGTGACCTTATTTATCATCCAATCTATGTGGCACCTTTAGTACCGGCGCTGCCCCAGGCACCCTGGGAGCGTGGGGTGGGGGTGGCCAGGTATTTTTCTCCCTAAACTTGTGCTGAGTGCTTTATCAACAGTCTCAGAAGAGGTGGTCAGCAAAGCTTGTTTGCTTTATTCAGAGAGAAGCTGAATCACAAAGCGATGACTTACAAAGTCCCAGAGAGGAAGTCTCAGGTGAGGTGGGGCCAAACCTCTCCACCAAGCTTTTGTGTGCGAAGCTAAGCTCCAGGCCTGCTGAGGGGAGGTCATGGAGAGGAAATAATAAAATAGTAACACCCGGTGTTCACTGAACCCATTCCACGTGCCTTCGCTATTTATTGCCTTGTCTTACTTATTCCTAAGGAAGGTACGATTATTACAGAAAAGAAAACGCGGTTCAGCGGACAAATGTCCCGCTCGGCCCAGCTGCCAGGGCCCAGGGGACCTGCTGCTCTCGTTCTTAAAGGTGCAGACGCTGCGTGTTTGCCATTTACAAGCCCCTCCAAAGTGTCCTGGCATCTTCCCAAGAGCAGCGAACATCCATGATGCCCTCAATACGTGCCATGCCCCCAAACAGGCAAACCAGGCAACCCCGCTCACAGCTGGCCTTGTGCCTCAGCCCTTAGATTCATAGGACAGAGCTCAACTCTGCTCACTAGTCATTCAGCCACAGGAGGAGCTGGGCTGGAGTTCAGTCAGCGGGACTGCACCCCTCCCTGGGGGAGGGGAAGGCTCCTCCGAGGACAGGCCTGGAGAAGGAGGGGGGAGTGGAGAGAGAGAAAAGGAGGGGGTGGACAGAGAGAACAGAGATAGAGAGGCAGACTGAGAAGGTGGGAGAAAGGAGAAGAGAGAGAGAAGTAGGAACACACACACACACACACACACACACACACACACAGAAGGAATGGGGAAGGGCAGATAGGAAATAGAATGGAGCAGTGGGGAGGGGTGAGAGAGAGAAGCAGAAAGAGAAATGGAGGAGGGGGAGGGGAGAGAGTTTAAGGGATTGAGAAAGGCTGAGGGAGTGGGGGAGAACAGAGATTGAGAGAGATTGAGAGAAGGGGAGAAAGAGAAAGATTGAGAGAGAAAGAGAGTGACATAGACAGATGGATGGACAAATAGATGATAGTGAATGTGGACTGACGTGGGGTAGGCAGCCCAGCAGGTTGAACAAAGGTCCCCTGAGGTCCCTGCCGCCGCCCTGCAGGGCCACCACCATTTTGTTGCCTGGCCAGGGAGTGACATGCTCATGCTGGGCTGTTCCTGGAGCCCCACAAGGGGGTGCCAGCCCCAGGGGGTGCAGCCGGGGGCAGCGTCTCGTCCCCCAGGCCTCCTCACTGGGCCACACAGACATCTGTGCCAGTTTAGACCTCACTTTCAGGTTCTGCAAAATGGTGTCTGCCCAGGTGCCCCCTTCAGGCTGCGTCCCTGAGCCCAGGCGGGTCCCCACCGAGCGGGCTGCGGCCCCCACGGCTCTCATCTCCCAGGTTCGACCACACGTCCTTCAGGTGACCTCTGTTATCTGGTACCTCAGATTGCTGCTCACAAAAAAGTGTCACTGAAGGAAAAAAAAATCCCTAATGATCCTGTAAATATTCTTTACCCAGAATATTAGACTTGGATGCCCTCTGCTGGGCGAGATGGGCAGGGGCGGAGGCCAGGGCGGCGCTGGTGGCTGGGGGCGGGTGGCTGGGGGCTGGGGGCCAGAGGTGAAGGGGCCCCCCACCTCTGGATGGAGGCTGTGCTGGGAGCTCAGAGGGAAAGCCACAGTGGGCCTGTCCCCCTCTTCCATGACCCCGGGCAACTTTCAGAGCAAAAGGGCCCATCTGAGCTCTTTCCAGCGAGGGGAAATGATAAAACTAGCCCGAAGCAGCTCACAGGTTAGTCATGCATTTGGGAGAACTGAAAATTCCTTCACCTGGTTTTTTTCTTCTGTTCCTGACATCGTTAGATTTGGCAGGCGGGAGAGAAGCAGGAAGAAACGACAGGGGCTCTGCTGACACTTCCAAAGGTTTCATCAAGACAAAACTTTTGGGTCTCAGGGAAGTCGTGGCAAAGATGGGTGGCTCATGGGGTTGCATAGAGACGGTGACCAAGTTCATGTTCATTACTGTTAGGTTTCCCAACCAGGACGTGATGAGAGTGAAAGAGGGTGCCATTCATAGTTACACCAGGCCAATAGGTGTGATCCAGGATGTCCCAGGCCAGTCACACAATCTAGTCACACGGTCCCAAAAGAACTTTTCCACGACGATAAAAATATTCTAGATCTGTGCCATCTAATACGGCAACCGATAGCAGCCATGTGACTACTGAGCATCTGAGATGTGGCTATGAAAACCGAGACGCATTGGTAGCTTCCTTTCATGTTTGTTCATCTAAGTTTAAATGGAAATACTTGGGTGTGTGTGTAGGGCGAGCGCATTAGTGGAACTCTCTCGCCATATTATTCATGGGAGGAGATCACAGCCCTGGGTGGCAGCAGTGAATCCCCAGACATAGGACTTGCTGAGAGAGGCCCTCAAGAAGAACTGATTGAACAATAAAAAAATCAATAATCAAAAGTCACTGTGGTCTGTCTCCACAGTGGCAGGAGTTCAGACCACTTCTCGAGAGGCCCAGTTTTGCCTGGGAGAGCCAGGAGCCCCGAGACCTTTCCCATCAAGTGTCTGAGCCTAACCCCAAGTCTGGAGGGTTAGGTTAAGACATGGCACTGGGACCAGCCTTTGGAAAGATTATTTGCCACTTCTTTTTATTTTCTTTTTTAAATATATATTTTATTGATTTTTTACAGAGAGGAAGGGAGAGGGATAGAGAGTTAGAAACATCGATCAGCTGCCTCCTGCACACTCCCCACTGGGTATGTGCCCGCAACCAAGGTACATGCCCTTGAGCGGAATCGAACCTGGGACCCTTGTGTCTGCAGGCCGACGCTCTAGCCAAACCGGTTAGGGCTACTTGCCACTTCTTTCCAGTCCTTTCCTGCTGGTGTCCTGAAAGCCAGCAGAGTTTCCGTCTGGCCAGAGAAGACCTCTTCCTTGGACAATTTTTCTAAATCTCTCCTGGTGTCACAGATTCGGAAGGAGGCGTGTTTGTTTCTAATTATACATTCCTGGGTGATGTCATTCAGCCCCGACGCCCAGCGGGGCTTTGCTGAATAGGGGGAGACGATATGCTAACAAGCTATCTCAGGGTGTCAGGAAGGAATGATGAGACACAGTCCAGTTTGGGGAAATGTTTTCCAGCCTGCTTTCTGGTTTTAGCAACTGCTTTGGGGGAGATAAGATACACATGGCTTTTATGGAGGCCACGGGATCGCCAGGGGACATGAGGCAGGAGAAAAGAATCAGGCTGAAACATGCAATCATCACAGATTCACTGAGAAACAGATTACAATACAGCAGAGGAAGCTCTTTAAGGAAGGGCTCCTGCAGGGACCATTGGGGCAAAGATTCCGTGGGCGCTGGGACAACTTGACTTCAACTCAATGGTATTTGAATAATGCGCCGGAGAGAAAACAGATATAGCACACACGGTCACATTTAGCGTCGAAGCTCTCGGTTTGATCATGAGTAATGTTCCGCCGGGCCCAGAGGTCAGGTCTACACTCACGCAGAAACAAGTGGGGAATTGAAGCAGTTATTCAGATAGCCACAGACACAGCTACTGGCCAGGGTTGCAGCCCCAGTTGAGCCCTGAAACAGTAATCCTATTACAAGCTGATTGTGATTTGTGGTGCTATCTTGAATTTCTTAAGGAGGGGAGATTACAGAAAAATCCAGAATGGCACTGGGAGCGTGTTCAGGTTGAGTCAGACAATCAGAGTAAGGTGAGAAATTGAGAGCCTTGCAGCATCTAGCTTTCAGCCAAAATGGAACTAAAGATTTGGGTTCAAATTTTTTCAGATGGCTCAGGCCTCCACATGACTGTTTATTACATGCACAGTTGATAAATTTCATGTTGGATTGCATTTAGGCCAAAAGGCAGAAAATGGTGAAATAGCACATGAGGAATTTTGAGATACTATGAATAAAGTAATAGTATTTACAGCTGTCCCTTAATTAGTCTTTCCCTGTGATTTTTGGTGGGCTAGCCAATGGGGGATATGTCCTCCCAACCCCATTGTTTAGAGTAGCTTGGAATAGAATACAACTTACCTGCTTTTAAGAGAAAAACCAAATAGCAGCAGCTTAAATAAGAGTTATTTCCCCCTATTCAGTAAGAATCCGGAGGTAGGTGGTTGCTGGTGTTGGTGTGGTTTGGACTTTAAGGCCAGGCGTTTTGGCCTTTTTCTCATAGTCACATGGCCTTTCAGGTAGCAGAAAAGGAGGAGGGAAAAGGAGATCAACTGAGTGTTCACCTGCCCCCCACTGCCTCTAATGAACTTTTTGGGAAGTCCACTCAATGAGTTCTGACAGCTCCTTGATCAGACCCATTTAAATGGCCACGTATAGCTGCAAAGGATTCTGGGAAATGTAGTTTTCAAAGCTCATAGTCTTAAAGCTACTGCTCCCTTCCCCCCATTAAAGTTGTGTTCTGTTGATAAACATCAAACAGACTTTACCACTTTAAAGAATCTTAAAACAAAAAAAAATTTAAAAAAAAATTTAATCTAGTTTTGCAAAAATAAGCCTGACTCCATAGTCTTCTTGAACAACTAATTACCATGTAATAAAACAATGATCGTTTATATTATCAAATTTGTAAAGGAAGAAAACCAGTTCGTTCAGAGGTGTGTGCCTGTGTGTGTTCTCCATGAACGTGAGCCGCACTCTTACTGAAGGATCTTCAGTATATTTCTCCTGGGGGTTTCGATGAATTAGGGGTGACTTTGTCGGTCGGCAGCGCAGTCTCCTTCTGTTAGAATCTGACATGAGCAGGATACTCCTGAGAACTAAATAAAGAGCTCCAGTAGGAGTTTCTTCAACCTGAAACGCACTGTCTAGAGCAAATTCAACTTCATTAGTGATTTGAAGAGAGATTTATTGAGCCACAGGGAAGACCTCTCTGAACGGAGTGTGTCTGCCTTGATTTAAGTGAGTAAAACAGTCATGGCATTTGAGTGGTTTAAGTCTGAAACAATTTCTTAGAGAGTCAGCCAGGGTTAGTGATGGGGAAAAGGAAGGGGGTGAGGGGAAGGGCTGGGGGTGGGAGCGTCAGGGCCATATCACACAGGGTCTTAAGTGCACATAAACAGAATGGATTTAGCTCGTGGTTCAGAGGTTGCAACCCCCTTTAGGACCAGTAACATGGGTGCATGAGGCTGACTGAGGTCAGGAAATAGGAAAGGGAGCCAAGTGCTTGGCTTCCAAAGCCATGGTCACTCTTGGGCTCAAGACAATTGAGTCCATGTAACCACTTTTGTTTACAACTAACTACCATGTAATAAACAATGATCGTGCGTATTATCAAACATGCAGACCCAGGGCTGTCAGTCAGTCAGACCTTTCAGGAAATATCTGAATCCAGTATCTGAATATTGATGTGAAACCTAACTTGATAATGTTGGGTCAAATTTTATATTCCTGGGCCAAGTGCTGATCAAACATGGCCGCCATCGGCAACTTTCTTTATGGGGGATATGGCGCCAGGAAGGCTGTCTGAGCAGAGGCGGGACCTGGACACTTGCCCCTCCTTCTCCTCGTCCTCTCACTCCATCAGCCATGGGGAGTATGTTCTAGAATGGAGAGGAGGGTAGCACATGGGAGGGAGGGGTGCAGGGTGGTATCAGCTGGCATCAGGATACTCTAGTCACAGCCAGGATTTGACTTGGTGAGCGTTGGGATGAAGGCCACGGCAGTGAGGAGGGAAGGGTGGGCTGAATCCTGGAACAATTTCTGAGGTGAAATCAGGAGATGAGCGACTGGTTGGGTAAGGGACAGAGCCAGTTTAGAAAAAGGGGGATTTGAGGAAGGAAATGACTTTGTTTGAGGTAGAAGTTCCAATCTGACATCTTGGCAGCTGAATCAGCCTCAGAGGTGTGTTTTATGGACCACATGGGATTAAAATTCCCTTTAATTTTATTTTCAACTCTTAAAAACTGTGAGCATTTAAATACAAATATAGAGTTCTAGCTCCTTTTGTAAAAAAAAAAAAATCTGAGAGTAGCAGGCACAGATTCCCAAAACGCAAGAACAGCTGGAGGTGGGGATGGCCGGGCTTGGTGGTGGGGGACCCGTGGAATTTTTTTACCCACTGGGCTCCTGTAAGCGTTGAGCCTGTGACCCCTGTGGGAGCTGTTGTGCCAACCACAGGAGTAGATGTGGTCACCCAGTTAGAGCAAGACAGGAGTTCCCGGCTCCAACCACAGTTCAGGACACTCGGGGAACATTGCAAAGGAGACTTACGGACTGTGGATAAAAAGGGGCCACGTGCTAGCCTGACTAGCTCATGGAGGCCTGTGTGGCAGCCTTGCAAACTCAGAGACCTAAGTAACCACAAAAGATGGTCTGAAATGAAAACTTTTTAAACTAAAAAGCAGTTTATGGGTAGTCAAGTCCTAGGCCGGTATCTTCCCTGACAAAGGTCAATCTTGACCTTAACTAAGCCCGTGTATTGTCTTTTTGCATCTATGATAACATATCGTTGGGATGTCAAAGTAGTTTTCCTTTTCAAGACCCTCAAAGCACAGGCACAAATCCCCTCACTGTCACTGAGTTAATTGTTGACTGTTAACTACCCTGCACCCACCTAAAACGTCTATCATTTTACTTTTTATCCAATCCCAGATGTCCTCCCCCCTCCCACTACACCCCCTTTGCTTTCTTCCGCCTTTCTAATCTATCACCAACGGATTTCAGGTAACCCACTTGCGTCTTCTCTTCTGGTTGTAATGTATAAAACAAGGCACGGACCTGCCATTTTCCAGAACATTATCTCAAACTGTTGAGATTCTGTGTCTGGGCAGTGGTTGACATTTTGGCTCAAATAAACTCACAGGAATTCCTCACAGGTTTGAATGTTTCTCACGTTGACAAAATGATAGCCTGGGAGAATGAAAAAGCAACAGAAAGAAGTGGAAGAGGAAACCACAGCGTCCGACTGCTGCCTGCTGCTCCCAGGGAGCTCAGGAGTTGAAGGGTGAGATGGGTGTTCACGTGGACCCTGCAGCCCTCTTGGAGGGGCTGGTTCATCAACGCCTCTTAACCACAAGAGGAAAACAAGGCGCTCAATGGCCTGGAGGCCCAGCGCTACCTGTAGCCGCCCTGGAGAGACAGGTAGAGTGCTCCTTCTCTGTGTAGAGATGAAGTAAAAATGCTCTAAATGCCCATCAGTAGAGTTCCAGGTAAATAAACCACGGTCCATGCCACATCTATGCTGTGGGGACCCAAGGATTAGTGAAAAAGATAAGCTACACTGAAAAACTTCCCAACAATACATGGCACCGTAGCAGTATTCTTATATCCCCCCCTTCTCTCTCCCTCTCTCTCAGACCCGAGGACCCACAACCACACTTAGAATGCTAGATGTCCTTGTTGAAGGAGAAAGTGTCCAAGATCAGGAATAAGTGGTTAGAAGGGAATCTACCTTTATCTTAAAGTTGTTAATTATTTTAACCGGGAAAATGCATTTCGGTATCACCTGTGCAGTAAAACATGAACTGAAAGCATAGAACACCGCATTTGGCAGTTTGCAAGGTCTGGTCTGTCTCAGCGAAGCAGTGGGATGAAGAAGGGTTGACAACATCTTGAGTAAATGGCAGGTAAGGAGTGGGAATCCAGGCTAAGGGAATGAGGAACACAGGCTATAGGCCAGTGATGGCGAACCTTTTGAGATTGGCGTGTCAGCATTTTGAAAAACTCTAACTTAACTCTGGTGCCGTGTCACATATAGAAATTTTTAGATATTTGCAACCATAGTAAAACAAAGACTTATATTTTTGATATTTATTTTATATATTTAAATGCCATTTAACAAAGAAAAATCAACCAAAAAATGAGTTCGCGTGTCACCTCTGACACGTGTGTCATAGGTTTGCCGTGTCATAGGTTCGCCATCACTGCTATAGGCTGAGTCGGGGTGGGGGGATAGTCAGGGAAAGTTCTCTGTTGGTTTGCTTTTTTTTTTTTTTTTGTAGAGAGAGGTAGGGACAGGGCATTGCTTTTACAGTAGAGCATGGGTTTGCTTCTGAGCCAAGATCGCATCTATAATTTGCATCTTGACTCTTCTGATGTAGAAAACTCTGGAAGGGTTTTGATAGGAAATGAAAAGTGTTCGATTGGGCCCTAGCCAGTTGCTCAGTGTTTAGAGTGCCGGACTGCAGACTGAAGGGTCCCAGGTTTGATTCCACTCAAGGGCACATACCTTGGTTGCAAGCTCAATCCCTGGCCCTGGTCAGATGCGTGCAGGAGGCAACCAATCGATGTGTCTCTCTCACATCGATGTTTCTCTCTGTCTCTCTTCTTCCCTTCCACTCTCTCTAAAAATAACAGAAAAATATCCTGGGGTGAGGATTAACAAGAACAACAAAAAAAAAGTGTTTGATTGGTGGGATAGGACCCCAATACCGGTGTAAAGGCGAAACATTCACATGGGGACAATGTGGCTTGAAATAGAATACAAAGGAATGTCCACCAATGGAAAAATGATTAGATATGTTTTAATAACCACTGGGGTATACTATTAGGTAGTTATTTAAAAAATCATGTTCTCCAAATTTTAAAGTTTAAAACATAGAGAAATGCTTGTATATGAGGTTTGATTAAAAACTGCATGCTAGGAGACTTTTTATGCAGTCGAGTCCAATTGCACTGACAAAATTAAGTATCTATGCCTAAGGAAAACAGAAAGAAAAGCCCTCGACTATTAACAGTGCTTCTCTCTGGGTGATGGGGAAATTGGTGATTTTATTTTTCATGCATTTCTGTTGACACAACCATTTTCTAGCGAAAACACGATCGCTTTTATAATTCCCAGAAGGAACTGTTTTTAAAACTGCAGTTTGGGAATCGTTTCCAAGGGAAGGTTGCCAAGGAAGGATTCCTGTTTGGCAAGGAATCGGGCAGGCAGGCCCCAGGCAGCCCTGTGGAGACTTTCCCCCACTTTTCCCAAATGTCAATGTCAGGCTCCCATACAGTTAAAAGGATCTAGAACTGTTATCAACTCCCCAGACACTGGCGACAAATGCTCCCCCTCCCCCCTCCCAAACAGGGCTGCTGTGTGTTCCTAAACTTACAATAGAAAACGCAGAACGCAGGTGGGCTGGAGCCACCGGCTACCGCAGAGGTGTGGCCCCGCCGCCCAGGCTGCCCCTGAAAGTGTCCTGTGACCTGCAGAGAAGCGAAGGCTGGCCTGTTCCTCACCGAGATCCCCTCCTTTCCCGCCAGCATGGCAGGCAGCTCATGATGAAGTCTACAAACTCTGGAATCAAACAAATCCCTTGGAATCCTTGCCCTTTTACTTCACAGCTCTGTGGCTTCCGGCAAGTTCTCTAACTTCTTTGTACTTGAGTTTTCTCATGTGTAAAAAGGGGGTGAAGATCCCTGCCTCATTGGGTCCCTTTGAAGATGAATGAATGAAATAAAATACATGGAGTGGGCCTGTGGCAGTCATCGAATGGGTGGTCTTATTCTCAGGTGGAATCTCATTTTCTTTTCTGCTCACCACACCTTATGACCATCACTCACGGGCTGAAATAAGAAAGGGCAATTTGGGGAGAAAGATAATCTTGTTAACCTGCAGGTTTTCCTGTGAAAGGCAAAGGCACCCAATTCCACCTCGGTATCCATTGGGAGCCAATGACCCAATTTGCTGAGCGCTGCGACCTTCCAGGCGGCGTGCTTACGCCCCCTTCAGGTGCATGTGTGGGTTGCACATAGACTACATTATTCTGTCAAGTTTTATTCAAACCAATCCTAAAAACAGGGGCTTCCCACCACTTCTTAAGCACCCACACTAATCTAAGCTACCACCCTCTCTCAAGAAGTGAGCGCAATAGCCTTGTCCTTGGCTGTTCTTCCTGGTGAAGTTTTGAATCAACCGAAATAAGAGAAGAACCAATCTGGACAGAGGAGCTTTATGTGTGGGAGCCCAGGAAGTTTGGAGGCAGGGAGACTTGGGACTGAACCCTGCCTTGGTCAGTTACCAACTAACCTGTGGTCACAGGTAGCCCGTGGCAAAGCCGCTCTTCACACCCGTGGCTGACCGCCTCCGAGACCCAACTCTGGACCAGCAGCCTTTCAGCCCCCATGGTTGCTATGAGAAACGAGCATCGATGTGCAACGAGCTGTCTCACTCCTGTGCGTGGCTGTACTCAGCTTCCTCTTGCTTTCCCAGGACCAGGAGGGAGGAATTTATCCACCCAACACATCATAAGATTTTGGGGGTGCTGCTTCAGGAAACATAATACGTAGCTGAAAATTTTTCTTTGCAGCTTTTTAAAGCCAATCTTTGAATTTATCAGGTCTGATGAGAGCCTACATATATACTCAGAGTGAATTTGTCGGTTTTGTTCATGAATACATCAACATACTCATATCTTTTATTGGTCTGTGTCAGGGGATTTGTGAGTTTTACTACATTTTTCTTTTGAAAGAGTGAAAAGCAAAGCTTCAAATGAAACTAGGATCACCTCATAATCTCATCACCTTGTGGACTTACTGTTATTACAACCCAGTCTTATGGAAGGAACTCCATTTTGGTTTCAACTTTTTTGGGCTCCCTTCCAGCTAACTTAAAGGGAAAAGAGAAGTGGCTTAGCCAACATTTGCAGAGTGACACAACAAGATATCCTGGAGCCAAAAGAATTATAATCACGTAGCTTATTTAAAAAAATAAAGGGAATGTACATACTATAATTATAATATCATAATATAGTATTATATCATATACTAGATTCGTGCACCAGTGAGGTCCCTTTGACCTGGCCTGTACCTCTTGCAATCTGGGACCCCTCGGGTGATATCCAACTGCCAGTTTCAGCCCGATCCCTGCAGGCCAAGCCGAGGGACCCCACCGGTGCACGAATCCATGCACTGGGCCTCTAGTATGCATATAAGATCTTGGTTAATCTCTTCCCTTCCCCCTCCCCCCTCTGAGATTCATCAGTCTGTTCCATGTTTCCATGCCTGTGTGTTGAGCGTCTGCCCCTTGGTGGTTAGTGCGTGTCATAGCTACTGGTCAAATGGTCGGATGGTCAGATGATCTCTTAGGCATATATATATTATATATATATAATCCTATATAATACAAGGCTAATATGCAAATCGTCCTCTCAGGAGTTTGCCCGACCGGGAGTTCAACTGCTCACTATGACATGCGCTGACCACCAGGGAGCGACACAGAATAAAGGAAGGCCCCGGCTGGCAGCCGGCAGTTGGGGGAAGGAAGGCCCCAATCAGCCCTGATCACTGGCCAGGCCTAGGGACCCTACCTGTGCATGAATTTTGTGCACTGGGCCTTTAGTATAATTATAATTAAGGTACAAAGAACATAAAACAAAATAGTTTACATTGAATTGGACAATTAGGCAGTAAGTATGCATTTTATTGAGCACCTGTTATATGCCTGCTTTCATGAAAAGGTCAATATAAAAAATATTTGAAAGGACTATTTAAAAATAAGATTGATTCATGGAGATGGGATTATGATGGTCTGTTTTACCTTTATTCTCCCCTAAGATTAAAAAATATTATGTTGAGACAGCATGGAGGGACCTAGAGAGTATTATGCTAAATGAAATAAGTCAGTCAGAGAAAGACAAGTATCATATGATTTCACTTTTATGTGGAATATCATGAACAAAATAAACTGATGAACAAAATAGATCCAGAGACATAGAAGCATGTCTCAGAAGGAAGGCAGGGGAGGGTGGGTGGATGGGAAGAGATCAACCAAAGAACTTGCATGCATATATGCATAACTCATGGACACAGACAATAGGGTGGTGGAGGCCTGGCAAGGGGGGGGGGGATGGGGCAGGCTAGAAGAGGTCTATGGGGGGAAAAGGGACATATGTAATACTTTCAACAATAAAGATTTAAAAAAAATATGGTGTTAGCCCAGCTGGTGTGGTTCAGTGGTTGAGCGTTGATTTATGAACCAGGAGGTCACAGTTCGTTCTATTCACGGTCAGGGCACATGCCTGGGTTGCTGGCTCAATCCCCAGTAGGGGGCGTGCAGGAGGCAGCTGATCAGCGATTGTCATCATTGATGTTTTTCCCTTTCTCTCTTCCTCTCCCTTCCTCTCTGAAATCAATAAAAATACATTTTTAAAAATATTATGGTTTTATAATAAAAAAGGAAAGAAATATTTGAAACAGCACAATGATAAAAGTTGCACATGCTAACTCTGTGCTGACTTAATCCCAGGCACTGCTCCGAGTAGTCTGTGTGTATTATCTGATTTACTTTAAAACGATGGTGGTCTCAGGTCCGTCAGCCCATTTTACAGTGAAGAAACTGAGATGTGCTATTTCTTATCAAGGCCAATGTCTCAGAACTAGTTCGTAGAACTGAGTTCTAGAATGTTCTTAGCTGCTACTGCAAACACATCACACAAGGGCACATAACCCAACGATGCATGTGAGATTTCCCCCCGTGTCTCCTTGTTGTATGGCCTTTGGAATGGATGCTTCCTTGGCTATACTGGAGTGTTCTCTGCTTCTCTTGTTTATCACTCTCCCAGACCCAGACTCACAGCTGATAGTCAGTCGAGGAATCAACCAATCCCACTCTGATAAAAGAGGCCAGGAATTGGGTTGACACTTCATTTTTTTCAGAAGTGTCTGTAACTTTGTGGGACTTTCATAGAGTTCTTTGCTGTGTGCCCACCATTCCAAATTGAAACAGATGATGCCAGCTCAGTTCACACAAGAAACAGTTAGGCCGAGAAGACAGTGATTAAAATAGGAAATTATTTCACCCTGGGGATATTCCGGAAACCAAGTCTGAAAAATTGCTTCATGTTCAGTTGGACACAGGTTCATTCCCAGGTTGACTCACACATGTAAATACTCCTGACTACCTTATGACTGTCACACATGCACGCATGCATGAACACACACATACACACACACACACACATATCTTTCCAAAATGCTAACATGCATCAGTCACTCCTTTTTTCTTTTTACCATAAAAAAATATATTTTATTGATTTTCAGGGAGAGAGAGAGGAAGGGAGAGGGAGAGGGAGAAACATTGATGTGAGAGTGAAACATTGATCAGCTGCCTCCTGCATGCCCCCTATTGGAAATTGAGTTTGCAATCCCAGACATATGCTCTGACAGGGAATTGAACTGGCAACCTTTTGGTGCACAGGATGACACCTAACCAACTGAGCCACACTGGCCAGGGCACAAGTCAGTCACTCGTGGCTTCATAGCACTGAGTCCTTCGTCATCAACATTGACTCCTTTTTCTTTCATACTCACATCCAATCCAATAGCAAACCCTGTCCGCACCCTCTTCTAAATTCGAGACATATTCCATAGGTCAGCATATGTTGATTTTGGGAAATGTCCCTTGTGCTCTTGAAAAAGAGTATACACTCTGCCGTTTTTGGTTGCTTTGTTCTATAAATGTCAATTAGGTTAAATGTGTTGGTCAAAATTTTTCTATTCCTACTGATGTATTTTTATTGGTTAGTTTATTAATTACTGATAAAGGAATGTTAAAGACTATCACTATGATTGTGGGGTTTCTTTACTTCTCCTTTTAGATCTGGTAGTTTCTCTGTTTTACATATATGGAGGTTATATTAGCAGGTGTTTGTAGATTGAGAAGTTTTCTATCTATCTGATGGGACTGGCACTTTTTGTTATTTTAAAATATCTCCCTTGTATTGTATTGCTTCTTACCTTAAAATCTACTTAATTTGGTACTAGGATAACTAATCAGCTTTCTTTTAGTTAGTGTGTGTAGGCAATACCTTTTTACATCCCTTTATTTTCATCCTTTCTGTATGTTTAAGGTTTGCCTCTTGTAAGCAGAATATAGTTTTAAAAAATTTAGTATGACAATGTCTTTTAATTGGAGTATTTAGTTCATTTACATTTAATGCAATTGTTCACATATTATGAACAAAATACTAGTATATTATTAGCTGTTTTCAATTAGTTCCATCTGTTATGCATTTCTTTCTTTCTCTTTTATGACCCTTTTCATTGCCCTAGCCAGTGTGGCTCTACATTAATGAGGTCTTATTTTTTTAGATTATTCTATTTTTCCTCTCTATTAGCTTGTTATTTTCATATTTTCTTTTCTTTTTATTATTATCCTACAGAGCACAAGTGTGATCCTTGACTTAATAGAGTCTAGTAAAATTAGTGCTTTTACTGCTTCTCAGGCAATGCAAGGAATTTAGGACATGTTTAATTCCCTGTTCTTTCTTGCCTACCTTTTGTGCTATTGCTGTAATATATTTTAATTCTACATATGTTTTTAATCCCAAGAGACATTATTATTATGTTTTAATACAGTTAGTATTTATTTAGACTTACTAATACCTGTATCCTTCTGCTGCTCTTTATTCTTTCCTAAATTTTTATTCTTGTATCTGAGATAATGTTCTTTCTCCCTAAAAAACTTTCTTTAGTCTTTGTTTAGAGTCTATTGGTAATGTATTCACTCATTTTTTGTCTGAAAATGTATTTATTTCATCTTAAATATTGATGTTTTTTTTTTCTTTCTGGGTATAGAATTATAGATGAGCAGTTATTTTCTTCTAGCCCTTAATTTTTTCTTAAAGAATTTGTCTTCTAGCCACTATCAGTTCTACTGAAGAGTCGGGCCAGTCTCCTTGTCCTCTCCAGGGAAGTGGACATTGTGTATCTGTGCTCGGGTGCCTTCAGAACAATTTTTTTGTCTAGCTTTTCTAGTTGTTCTCAGTAGGTGAGATGGTCTTCAACTAGTTATCTGGCCAATTTTCCAGAGAACTTTTATATATTAAATGGCTCGGGTTTCCCTCAAAAGATTAACAGTAATCTGGAGGCAAAGGAGAGATATAGGGGACAGAATGGCACTTTCTGAAAATAGATGGCCCCAGAACCTCAGAGATGGTGATATCCAATATCACATCTTTTTAAAAAAATATATATTTTAATTGATTTTTTACAGAGAGGAAGGGAGAGGGATAGAGAGTTAGAAACATCGATGAGAGAGAAACATCGATCAGCTGCCTCCTGCACAACCCCTACTGGGGATGTGCCCACAACCAAGGTACATGCCCTTGACCAGAATCAAACCTGGGACCCTTCAGTCTGCAGGCCGACGCTCTATCCACTGAGCCAAACTGGTCAGGGCCAATATCACATCTTATAGTTCTCTTTATTGTGTTACTAGAGGCTTGGTGCATGAATTCATGCATGGGTGGGGTCCGGCTGGCCAGCCCCAATTGGGGCCATTGGGGCCAACCTGCCAGTGGGAGGAGATAGGAGGTTGGTTGGCTGGCCCCACCAGCCCTGACCGGGGTTGGGGGGGGGCGATTGGGCACGGGGCTGGCCAGGGGGAGGGGCCGAGGGAGATTGGCCAGCAGGCCCCACCCCCATTGAGCCAGTTGGCTGACCACAGTGCACATCATAGCGACTGGTCGTTCTGGTTGCTTGGCTTTTATATATATAGACTAGAGGCCCAGTGCATGAAATTCGTGTGTGGGTACGGTCCCTAGGCCTGGCCTGTGATCAGGGCATCTTTCCTCGGCTGCCCCACCCCATGGCACCACCCCCCCCCCCCCCCCCCCCCGTTCCCTGTTCCCCATCGGGTGATTGGTGCCTGTCGGCCAGGGTAAGGGACCAAGAGGTCAGCTGTTCCCGCCTGCTTGCTGGCCCCGCCCCCGCCATGAGTCACCCTCTGTGTGTGGGGGGTGACCGGTGGGGTGGGGGCCTTGGCCTGGCGCTGCCTGCATCCCCTGTCATCCACCCCCGGTTCCCATTCACCATCGGGTGATTGGTGCCTGCCAGCTGGGGGAAGGGACCAAGAGGTGTTTAGTGCACCTCACAGTGATGGGTCCAGTGGTCATTCTGGTCGTTCCGCTGTTAGGGTCAATTTTCATATTACCCTTTTATTATATAGGATAGAGGCCTGGTGCATGGGTGGGGGCCGACTGGCCTGCCCTGATGGAGGCCCTGGATTGGGGTGTGGGTCCCTGCTGGGGAATGGGGCTGGCAGGGCAAGGAGCCGCGGGCGGTTTGCAGGCCGCCCATGCCCCCAATTGGGGTATGGGTCCCCACTGGGGGTGGGGCCAGCAGGGTGAGGAGCTACAGTCGTTCTGGTCGTTCCGCCATTTCAGTAGCTGGGCTTTTATTATATAGGACTAGAGGCCTGGTGCATGAAAATTCGTGCACTAGGCAGGGGGTCCCTCAGCCCGGCCTGTGCACTCTCACAGTTCAGGAGTCCTCAGGGGATGTCCTACTGATGGCTTAGGCCCGCTCCTCCGAGGGAGCAGTCTGGCCTCCCTCTGCAGGAGGCAATTGGGCTGGCCAATCAGGGGACAGCACCACCCCCATCACCCTGCCATTGCCGCCCGGCCTCCCTCTGTAGGAGGCGATTGGACGGTGATCAGGGGATGGTGCCAGCCCCCCCATTGCTCCTCCACTGCTGCTGGTCACCGCTCCACCGCCCCCATCGCCGTTCCCTCCCTCTGCCCGCTGGCACGTGCCTTGCCTGGCCTGCTGTGGCCTGCTTGCCGGCGTCGCCCCCCACCAACTGGTCATTCCACTATTCAGTCGATTTGCATATTATGCTTTTATTCTATAGGATACCTCCCTGAAGTAACTGAGATCCAGGGGGGTAAGTGAACTTGCCCAATCTCACACAGCTAGTACAGCTACTGAGATTCAAACCCATGCCAGTAGACTCCAGAGCCCACACTTTTAACCACTAAACTATCCTAAAGGCCAGAGACTTTTAAACTTTTCTGATTAGAAACCATAGTAAGAAATAGATATTGAATCTATATATACATATTCATAATAAAAAAAATTTGACCCTTCACTAATCACTATTACCTATATTACCTATAATTAGACATGAAATGTTCTATCCCATCCCATCCCATCCCATATACTGGCTCAACATTAATGGGTTGGTCCCCAGTTGCAGATAAAAATCACAGGTAAGACCGTGCCTTCCCTTAAGGACTAATAGAGCACATAGCTCTGATTTGCCAGGGAAAGCTCAGAAAGTGAGGGGGAGAAAGGAAAAGAAGCCACTTGTGATTGTCTTTCAGGGATTTTAATGACACAACAGCTTTGGATCACCCACTGCAGGTTCTGGTAGAAGGCAGCCCCCTGGAGGCCCTTGAACTTTCACCTGGCATGAGGGGGTGGGGGAGGGGGGAAGTTACTCTGCCTGTCTGGAGCCCCCCCCCCCTCCCCCCCCCGTAGTCCTCTCTATATAGCACCGGGGACAGTGAGCACTCAACAAACGTTTGCTGCCTGAGTCAACTAAAGGGTCGGATGAATCTTTGCTGCTCCAATACTCTCTATGAAGCCCCTGACTGAAGAAGGCCACACATTTCCCTCTGAGTGAGCAGCAACAGCAACAGAATATGCTAGAATGGCCATTTTGCCCAGAGCTGCTGTCTTAGGCTGCTGTGGCTCTCACTGAGAGATTAAAGAAAAATGCTCCCCTCATTCCAGAATTTCCTGTCCCGTCTTGTGGTTGACGTAAAGCATTTTCAGCTCCCGCCTCCCTCTTTCTCACCGTCTCTTTTCCATTCCAGAGTCAAAGAGGTGGTACATTTGCAAAGGAAGTGATTAAGCAGACCAGGAGATCTTGGCGAGGGGACCTGGTTTCCAAGGCCCCACGTTCTGAGAGCAGGAGCAATCTGCCTGATGAAGGGTTTGCATAAGATCTTGCCCTAGTCAGAGCTGTGCATAATTTCCTGTTTTTTATCCTCCAAACTGCTAAGCTACTTGTGAACAACTGGCCGGGAGAGGGCGGGGGTGGGGCTGTGGCGAGAGGACTCAGCCCAGGAGGGAGGGGAAGGCTGTTTCTCCTTCAATTCTGGCAGAATTTCAGTGAGAGTGGAAATATTTTTTTAAAAAGGCAATAAAATAGAGACGAGAGGCAGATTCTAGACATTGACATTGGGAGTTTGGGTGGCAAAGAGAAGAAACCAGGTTGAGCAGGAATTTTAATGGGCTGCCAGATAGCCAGAGAGCAGCTAAGTCTCCAGATGTTCTGATAAGCATGAGCATTTATTAGGCACTTACTGTGTGCCGGGCACAGTGCTAACTGCCTCCCCTGGAGTCTATCATTCAATCCCCATGGCAATGCAACGCCACAGGTGGATTCTGCTGTCACCTCTGTTTCATGGCTGTGAAAGTGAGGCTTGAAGGCATTGAGTGATTTGGGATTCCAACCAAGGCCTTTGGACCGGGAGCCTGCGTGGTTAACCATTACTAGGATCTGAAGATAAAGGAAGTGGCAGGGCCGTCCCTAGAGCCATAAGCTCCATGGTCACCCTCCAGGCTAGGGAGTGGGGCCCTAGCCACGGTGGCGCCCTGATTTCCGTCTTCCCTCAAAGCAGGGCTTCCGAATGTGCCCGGCATTTGCCTATTCGGTCTTAGCCCCTCTTGCCATGTTGCCCTTCAAACTGCTCTGCGCAGGTTCCATTGCCAACTGGCACCCTTTCGTCGTCATCAAGCCGGGCTTCTGGAGAGCCCTCTAGCCCCGGCTACCCTCCCCACCCCCACATGGTGCTCCGATTCTCCTCCGGCCCAGGTTCCCTGGCTCCGGGCACATCACTTCTTTTTGGCTGCCTGGCGCTAATGTAGTTGCCGCTTCCTTCTCTGTCTAATGTCTCCTTGTCACAGGCCTGCCTGCTCCACTCTTCCAGCACCTTTCCAACCGGTGCCCATGTGGGTTCCCTCCATGGAACCCCTTGGCACCAGCTGGGTTTTCCAGACAGGACCCTACGTGAGACACTGACGTGTGTGCCTTAGACACAGACCCTGAGACAAGAACATGGATGCAGGTAGTTTATTTGGGAAGAGATCCCAGGACGTACACATGGGGGTGGGGTGTTCATGAGTATGTTACTGCTGGGGGCAGCTAGGCTTCTGTCTTGCTGGGGACCCTTTTGGGAACATGGATAAGAGGCCTCCAAATTGTCCCGCTGAGAGATGGGGAGCTGAGATATTGCCTGCTGTCTTCCATGCCTCATTGGTTGAGGGATGCCCGGGGGCATGAAACCTCAGGCATTCCCACAATGCCCTGCAACCTGGGCTGAACAAATCCCCACCACCCCTGGACAAGGCCACCAGAAGGAAAGCAAACAAGGGAGGGCTCTCTGAGGTGGGAGGCTGTCGTTGCTGCAGGTGAACTCAGAGGTGGGCCGGAGAGATGCCACCAGGGCAACCTGGCTAATATTATAGATACATACAACCGAGGAAAGCCAAGGGCAGGGCCCTTCCCACAGAGGGGACTTTACTTTAGAACGAGTTGGACACCAGGGAAAATCAACATTATTTTTTCTTCTCTCCTCCCTTTCTCTTGCTTTGGATAAGCCAGCCAGCCAACTGTTACCTGGGTGGGGAGAGACTAGGACACACTAAGGGTGTCCCAAAGATTCGGTAGTCTCTCAGCCTGAGCCAGAGAACACATACGTTCTACGGTGGGCAGATGTCATCAATAATGCTGGGTGAGCACTTATCGCGCACCAGGCACTGTGGGTACTTGCTATAAATGCATTGTCTCCTTCCTCTTCCCTCTGACTCTCGGGGATAAGTACCCTGGTTATTCCCTTTCTACAGGGACAAAACTCAGGCTCTGAGAAGTGAAGTCACTTGATCAAGATCTCACAGCCTCGGGTCATAGGTGTGGAACATCTGAGTGGTTGGGGCCAACTTCCAGGTTCACACTTATGACCCTGGGAAATAAGCACTTAAGTATCCACTTAAGGACCAAAGCCATTTAGAAGTTTTATGTAAGTGGGAATTTATTATTATTATTATTTTAATCCTCACCCAAGGGCATGCTTAGAGGAAGGAAGGGAGAGAGAAAGAGAGAGAAACACCGATGTGAGAGAGAAACATTGATCAGTTGCCTTCTGTACGCTCCCTGACTGGGGATCAAACCCATACCCCAGGTATGTGCCCTGGACAGGGAATTGAACCAGCAACCTTTCAGTGCATGGGATGACAACCAACTGAGCCACTCTGGTGGGGAAAAGTGTGAATTCCTTATACTCTTTAGAAAGGCTTAAAAAGAAAATGATTATGAATTATTTCTAGTATACAGTTCAGGTCACTCAATGAATATTAGTTGAACTGACTTTGTATTGGATCCTACCTGCAACCAAAACACAAATCTGAGTCAGTCAGATCTCTCCCATGGCTCCCTATTGCCCTCGGGAGAAAGTTTAAACTTCCTATGGGCTCCTTTCCACGTGTCCTGATGACCAGGTCTGAGCCGCCTCTCCAGCCCCCACAGTCTTATCTGTCCTCCCTCAGCCTCACTCCAGCCACTCCGAGCTACTTGCTTTTGCATTCCTCTTCTACTGAGAACCCCTCTGGCTCTTATCTGTGCCTTCCTGAGTCCCACAGCTCCTGCATCTACATCTCTTACATGACATTATTACTGTCTTTTGCTCACCCGTCTCTCCCACAAACATGAAAACATGCCTTTAAGAGCTTAGGTTAAGTTTCAACCTGGCATAGACTCAGACCCAATAGCTGCTATCTTTGCATCTTCAGGGCTGTTTTTCTAAAGTTGATGTTTCAGTGAAGTGGTAGCTGTACCCTGATCAGTGATTTTCAAATTGTCTTGTGCATCAGAACCATCTGGGTCCCAACCCCTGAGGTTTTGATCTAGCGGCCTGGAGTGGATCCAGTAATTTGCATCTTTACCTAGTTCTTAGGCGATGCTGCTCATTATGGAACCACGCTTTGAGAACCACTGGGCTGGCCACCTAGGGAGGGTGGATGTCTGATTAGAGTGACTAAACATTTGGAGCTAAAATCAACTCATACCAGAGGCAACTCAATTTCTAGTGGATGTGGCCATAGGATATTGATCTACCGATTTATCCATTCAGCCAATATTGATGGAGAATCTACTATGTCCAGGTCTCCTGTGATTCCCAGCCCAAAGATAAAGATAAAGTTGGTTGGTTTGTTTTTCCATCCCCATCAGCTCAGTCTTGGAAGAAGGTAAGGAAGGGTAATGTGATTGCAAACATTTAAGTTGGTGTCGTAGCAAAGCATTTAAGTCATCCTCACCAGCCTTACCTCCCACACTCAGCTGGAGGGCAGGAGACCTAACCTCTAGTTCCCCTCCTGAGCAGCGGGGTAACAGTGGTGCCTACTTGGCGGAGCTGAGCGCTAAGGGAGATGGAGCATGCCCAGTTTGGCCCCTTGTTTTAGTTCTCTTCATTCAACTTGACTGCTCTCTAGAAGTCAATCAAGAAACACATTCTTAAGAGCTGCTTCTCCCCAACCTCCATGTCCAGTGGTTCTCAACCTTCTGGCCCTGAAAATACAGTTCCTCATGCTGTGACCCAACCATAAAATTATTTTCGTTGCTACTTCATAACTGTCATGTTGCTACTGTCACAAATCGTAATGTAAATATCTTATATGCAGGATGGTCTTAGGCGACCCCTGTGAAAGGGTCGTTCGACCGCCAAAGGGGTCGCGACCCACAGGTTGAGAACCGCTGATTTAGGCAATCAGGGAAAAGAGCCTGGCTAGAGATTCCAGACCCCCGGTCCTGGAACTCCCCCGTGTGGCCAGATTTAAAGAAAACGTCCTTCTGGAGAGTAAATTTTGTAAGCAAGGTGCTCCTTCCGTGGCCACCATTGTCAGCTATGCAGCTGGGGGCCATTTTATCAAGAAGTGATCCTTTGGGGTGGGGGCGGGAGGGATATCAGGGGAGGGGAGGGGAGGGTGAGCCATACAGGTACACGACAGTCCCCTCATAATGAAATGTAACAAAGGAAGCAATTAAGTTCAGTGAGGGGCACAGCTTCAAATTAGATACTGCATTCAAAAACCATTCTACAAGCTGTGAAATGTGGTCACCTAAGGTATTACTGTGACTTCCCTTATTTCGGTGAAATTGCTTGGGATGTTATGTCTAGTTAAAGGGCCGAGAGATGGAGAGGCTCCAAGAGTAGCTTTCTGGGGAAGGGAAACAGAGGTGAAAGGGTTAAACTCCCCAGAAAACCAATTTATGCAAAGGGCTGGATGCTGACCGGCCTCCAGACCAGCAAGGATCTGAATTACAAATGTACCCACTTTGCTGCTCAGTCGGGAATTTCTGCTCTTCCTAATGGAGCCCTTCCTTTCTGTTCTCTCCACTGAGAGAGTGAACGAGATCTAGATTCTAGACCACGGAGGAGCCTGACTGTACTCACCTGGGAAGTGCCTTTGACAAAGGCTTAAGGGGCACGTTGGGAGGATGGTTAGAACCGACCCTTACCATTTCCGTTTCTGCGAGCCATGCTCCGCGCTTGCTCCTTGGGTGAGTGAATCATTGCAATCGCTTTCCTGCTCTTTAAGGAAGGTGGGCTAGCCGACTGCATTTTTTTTTAAAGCTGAAGATCAATTTGGGACTCTGACATAAGAAATGACGTTTGTCAGGTTCAGTGGGTAGGAATCTGCTCCCGCTTTGAGAAGGAGCCAGCGGGGCTGGTAACAGAGGCTGCGATTCCGGCCTCCTGGAATCTAATTGAATCTGGGCTGTTTGCAAACAAACTAGGGCAATCAGCTACCCTGTCTGTGTGTTTAAATCCCTGATAATTTGTTTAAAGAGGGGAGGGGGTGGGGGAGGGGTGACAACAAAAATAAAAGAACTTCACTTTCTTTCCCTTTTTCCTCCCCTGGGGGCATTCTTGGGGTATGTGTTCCCTTCCCCTAAAGGTAACTTCATGAGGGCGCAAAGGGCCGCTGAGAACAGCGGTGCCGTGAAGGGGTTAATATGTGGGCATCAGTCAGTCACCGTCAGCTGGGCCTGGGAGCGGAGTTTTCCTGTTTTGTTTTCCCAGTGGCAGCCATTTCAGCTCAATAGCTCAATTCTTGGGAAAGGCCACTTCTTGACTTTGGAGAAGACACACTTCCCTGTGCACCTAAAAGTAAATAAGCAAACAAGTAAATGAGAGCACAGACTGACAAGGCCCCGTGCCCCTCCCCAGGCCACGTCTCTCAGTTTCAGGTGTTCGAAGGCTTTGCTGAGGCAGTTTTGCTGCCCGAGTGGCTTAGTTTGAGGAACATCAGTCCCTCTTCGTGTTTATTGTAAATGCTCAGGAATAGGCTCTAAACTAAAACACACACACAACCAAAACCACAACCACAACCACCCCCTCCCCATAAAACAGCAACCACACAACACTCAAACTTGCTTCCTAGCTGTATTAACAATTCAATATAGAGCTCCCCACATAAGTCAGCTGGGTTCAATGTGCATGCCTTAGAAAGCGAGCAATTTCATGAAAAGATTGCTTTCCTTCTTGGCCAGGAGGATGGGAAGCCAGTTATAGAAACGGTTGGCTTGCTCTGCAGGGGGATTCTCAGCAAAGGACCTCTTTAAAGATTTTACATTTTTGGGGGGGGGGGGAGATGGCAGATGGGAGGGCTCCTTCTGCATATAACCCAGTTCCTCCTGCGTATGCGCATCAGGCCCAAAGCCCCAGCGTCCAGTGAGGCGAAACTTGCAAACGATACTCTCACCCTTTCACCGTTCTCAGTGGACTGGTGTGGCCCGCAAACCCCCGCTGGTTCCTGACACAAAGGAATCCCAGTGGCCTGGCCCCCTGCCCCCTTCCCACGCCCTGTGACCCTGGGCTGGGGAGCGTCACCCCCAGCAAGGGCTTCCCCAGAGGGTTTTTCCCTGATTTGTGCCAAGTTAAGCTTTGGGACATGAGGTGCCATGAGGTCATTCTCAAAGTAACCCCCAGGCTCGGGCAGGCGGTCTGAGGCAGTCACTCAGCCACATGGGAGACACCTCGGGTCTTTATTTGAAACCTAGCACCCAGCGGGCCCAGCAGCAAAGGCCCCCTAGTTTGTTTCCTTAGAGATACCATTTTTCTGCTTCTCCCAAACACACGTTCTAAACACCTTGTTGCCCAATCCATGGTTCTGTTTGGCTAAAGTGCAGTCTTAGAATATATTCCATTTATTTCCAATCAACGTGTGATGGATCACACACGTGATGGATTTGTATGGGCAAGTGTGTGTGTGTATCTGTGTTAGTTACATACACTACTTGTATGTGTGTTGAATATGAATGTATGCATGTATTTATCGATCCCTGTATGCATTTATGTTTATATGTATAAACATGTGCATGCACTTATTTCTGTATGCAGTGTATGTATATATGTATAAACACATGCATTTATGCTCAGGGGTGTGAATGTTAATCCCCGTGGGTGTATCTGAGTAGACACTGCTCACGCAGACGGCCTCTAGCTGCTCAGGGAGCCCCGCTTCTCAGCGCAATGGAAGCAGCTTGCCTTCCTGCCTCGAAGGGTGGCCCCTTGGCTGGAGGAAGCACCTGCTGTGGGGTGCACTTTACGCCGCAGCGCCCCCTGGGCAGCATGCAGCCCAGCTCCAGCCGAGCCCAGGCTTTGCTCAGCTCCTTCCCAGCCCTGCTCTCTTCCTCCCTTTCTGAAGGGAGTCCTCCCTCAGGATTTCACATGCATCGGGACGAATCCCATCTCAGGCTCAGCTCTAGGCAGCCTGGCCCAAGACAGCACTTCTATATAGGTGCATGTGCATATGCAAATGTACATGCACACACAGTGGTCTTCCTGTGTGCCCACATACAGGGAACCTGGGAGGAGCTGGGACAGAGGGCAAGCTGGAGGAAGAGCACTGATATATATATTTTACTGGGGGAGATAAAGGCGTCTCAGACATAGGATGTGAGAGACCTGCTTTAAAAGTGGAAAATTAAAAGATGCTTTAGATATCAATGTATTTTTTTTATTAACTCAGAGAAAGAAAGATACAGTACATGATATCAGCCAATCATATGCGACTTTTGAATGACATTTTAATAGACTCATGATCCTATTTATTCCTCTGTACAAGTATTAAAAAACTCATATGTGAATAATCTTCTGTAAATTTTTATTAATTGGGGTTACGGGGAGGGTTTTACCAGAGCACATCCTGAGAACATTAGGAAATTACAGACAGACGTGAGACAAGTGCCAGACAGAACAGATGAAGCAAGCCCCTCAGCCACCTGAGAAACATGAAGAACATAAGATCGCAGGGACCACATCTTTGTTAGGGACACAGGATGCAGGATTCACATGGAGCCCTGGGCGCCCCCTTGTGTTGCAAAATAAACTAGCAACTGCATTTATTTGTTTTTATGTGTTTTGTTTTTTAAGTTGTAATCCTCGCCCTTGTCACTGAGCCTCAAAAAAGCAATTGTTTACCCAAACTGTTTCAAGCCCTCTCCAGTCAATCTTGCCCCTCTCGTCAGTAACTTTCAAGGACCCTATGTAAAAAACAACTCTTATTCACTCCTTTTCTCATTCCCCACACATTCCACTCCAGGAAATTGGCAACCTCCCAATACAGAGCCATGTCCTCCCTCCTTGAAAGGTGAACTTAAACAGATTTTCCTCTCTTCTTGGATGAGCCCGTTTAAGACAAAGCTTAATTACGGAAGGCAGCCATTTCTTTCCTGCAACTTGTCGCTGCCATGCTTCATAGTTTAACCAGAAAGATCCCTCTACCCTACCCCACTATCCACTCTTCTGACCTGACAAGTTAACCTGCTAAACCATCCTTACGATTATTTACCAGCAAAGATCGGACCAGAGACGTAAATAATACACCTCAATATACAACAGCTCAGGCTTGGTTTGTAGGCAGAATTTCATTCAATGGCCATCAGAGGAAAAAATATATACATGGAGTGGGCTGGGGAGGAGATGGACAGGGAGGAGGCCTCTTGGTGGCAGGAGGACGTGGTGGGAACTGTGGCGATTTGTTTACTTGGATTTGCCAACTGGTCCAATGGATACGGGGTCTGTTTGCACTTGAGCGTCCAACATCCGCTTTGGTCCCTGGAGAAAAATATCAGAAAGTATGTCCTAATGAGGATCTGTAATATCAATAGCAACAACTGCCATTTATTTAGCACTTACTCTGGGCCAAGTGCTGTGCTCAGTAAATGCACCTCACTCGTCAGTGGTGGGTAAGAGAATAGTCTCCCGTGAGATGCCCAAATTCAATGCCTAGTTTTATTACTTTCTAGCTCTGTGAAATCTTAGACAAATAACTGGTTGTGCTTCAGTCAGCTTCTTTCTTTTTCTTTCTTTCTTTTTTTAGAGAGAGAAGCATCGATTTGTTGTTCTACTTATTTATGCATTCATTGGTTGATTTTTGTTTATGCCATGACTGGGGATCGAACCCACAACCTTGGCATATCAGGACAATGCTCCAGCCAACTGAGCTACCTGGCCAGGGCCCGTTTCTTCATGTTTCAAATGGGGTGACAGCCCTGGCTGGTGTGGCTCAGTTGGTTGAGTGTCATCCAGTGCACTGAAAGGTTGTGGGCTTGATCCCTGGCCGGGGTGTGCAGGAGGCAGCGATCGATGTTAGGCTCTCACATTGATGTTTCTCTCTCTCAAAATCAATAAACTATTATTTTAAAAAAAATAAAATTGTGGGTGATACAAGTCATCTCAGAGAATTGTTCTAAGATGAAGTGAGTTTGTGCATGTAATGCATTTAGCACCGTGCCTGGGGCGTAGAAAACCCTCCGTGATTACAGCTCATGTCAGTCACCCTCTCTAACCACTCTCTATCCACACTGTCTCCACCTGCATGGAGCGCTGTGGACTGCCGGCTGTATCCCGGTGCCCAGTACCTGCCCAGCACACAGTAGGTATCACCTGAATGCGGCTGAATAAACTCTAGGAATCAAGTAGTATTATTACTGTTGTTATTACTATTTAACCTTTTCTGTCCAGTATAATTTACATACAATAAAATTAATCCTTGTTTGTGTACAGTTCTATGATCTTTGACCAATACAAGTAGCCATGTAACCACCACCAAAACCAAAATAGGGCGTTCAATCGCTTACAAATCCCTAGGCTTTCGGAGTCAACCCCTCCCCCAGGCCCAGACACTGGTAACCAGGGGCTGTTCTCCAGACCTAGACCTTTGCCTCTTTCAGGATGCCGTAGCAATGGGATCACAGAGCATAGAGCTCTGAGCCTAGCTTCTTTCATGTAGCATAATGGGTTTGAGATTTATCCATCTTGCTGCATTATCAGGGGTACTATTATTATTGGCCGTTTTACAGTGTAGTAAATATATTGTAAAGTAGTATAGTATAATATGGACTTATATATATAGGACAGTAAAGTATATATACCCTAATCCTAACCCAAGTGCAGATAGTACATAGAGTGAAGCACAGGTAGTAAAATACATATAGTATAGAATAGTATAATAGATAGTATATATAGATAGTATTGTGTAGTATAATGTAGTATAGGATAGTATACTATAGGATAGTGTATACTGAATAATATATACTAGAGGCCCGGTGCATGAAATTCATGCACGGGATGGTGTCTCTCAGCCCAGCCTACACTCTCTCCAATCTGTGGGATCAGGCCTAAACCGGCAGTCTGACATCCCTCTCACAATCCAGGACTGCTGGCTCCTAACCACTCACCTGCCTGCCTGCCTGATTGCCCCTAACCGCCTCTGCTGGCCTGATTGCCACCTAACCGCTCCCCTGCTGGCCTGATGGCCCCCAACTGCCCTCCCCTGCCAGCCCAATCACCCCCAACTGCCCTCCCCTGCCAGCCTGATCGCCCCTAACTGCCTCTGCCTCGGCCCCCACCACCGTGGCTTTGTCCGGAAGGAAGTTGGACATCCAGAAGATGGCCAGTTACCCTGTCTAATTAGCATATTACCCTTTTATTAGTATAGATACATACATATAGAAACCTAGTATGGTTAATATAGCATAGTATATAGTATATATAGTACAGTGTAGTAAACCATCGTATATATAATATAAATATATGTAGGGTAATACAGTATAGTATGGTATATACAGGGGTAGGCAAAAGTAGTTTTAATTGTATTTTTTGTATGGAAAATACAATATTTAATAAATCCATGCATCCATCCATTTATCCATCCATCCATGCATCCAGCCACCCCTCCATCCATGCATCCATCCATGCATCCATCTGCTCATCCACCCATCATCTACTCATACAGCCCCTCATCCATCCATCCACCCACTCATCCATCCATGAGGCATGCATCCAGCCAGCCACCACACCAGGGAGGACAGGACATTTGCCATGACAGATATGGTCACGGCCCTCCCAAGGACAATAGCCTAGGGAGGAAACAACTAAACAGACAGAAATAAAGAACACAAAAAGGTTGATTGATTATTTAATGTCTGGCCTCCTCTCATGCCGACCAGGCTTCCTTGGATGGAAGGAGCTAAGTTTACTAGTAGTCACCTCTGTGTACCCGGCCTGCAGGGTCAGGCTTAGAGCAATCTCCCTGGGTTAAATTCTTCAAGACTCCCTTTGGCCACAGACGGCCATCCATGCTTCTAGTCAACTCCTGCCCCTGCCAACATCTCCCGCCCTTGCTTTCTGTCATCCAGCCAGACTGAACTCCAGTTCTCTGCGCCCTCTCCAGCACACCTTGGCACCTGTCTTCCCTCTGCCTGGCACACATTCTGCCTTCAGACCTCCCCTTGTCCCTCTGTCCGCAGACTAGTTTGAGACTCCACTTCCTCGGAGAAGCGCTCCCTGACGCTCCTCTCAAGGCCAAGGCCAGGCCACACCCTCACTCTCAGGCTCCCCTCACAGGCCTGCCTCCTGCCTCCCAGCTGTTTCCAGACCCAGCACCCTCACCCCATCCATCCCACCAGGACTGTCACTCCAGACAGCAAGGCCTGTGCCCACCTTCTCTCTCTGCCCAGCACAGCGCCTGGCGCAGAGCAGGTGCTCCATAAATACTGTTTGACAAATGTCCCGCCAGCCCCTAGCCAGTGGTCCCCTCAGGAGGTGAGCAGCACACCCCTGGCCCAAGAGCCCAGAAAGAAATGCTGAAAGCTCCGCCTACCAGGCCCTTGAAGAAGCCCCTGAAGGACTGGCTCCGCTTCTCGCGTCTCCTCTGGGGCCTGTCCCCGTTCTGCAGCGCGTTGGCCTGGGCCACGGCCACGGCCACGGCCGGCTCCGCACACGCACAGGGGGCCGGCTCTTTGGCTTCCTGCTTGTTGTTCCTCTGCTTGTTGCTCTCGGAGGCGGACGTCTTCTTGTCCTTGGCGGAACCCTCCTTGCCCTTCTGGCTCGCTCCTGCCGGCTGGGGCTGAGGCTCGGGCGGCGTGGTGGCCTTCTGTGCGGTGTGCGAGGTCTACAGCAAGTTCAAACAAATGCATCTCAGTGGCTGCAAGACAACTCTCAATAAATATGTTAAAACAGAGATACTCAAACGTTGGATGGGATCTAGGTTTTCAGGAGTCCTGGGTGAAATGAAGAAAATAATAAAAAGAAAACCAAGAAATGCGCCAATATTTATTACGGTACAGTCACAGCAGGGAACATTTGTTTGTTCATCTAATAATTTGTTAATTTCATGCTTTCCCAGCAAGCATGCTTCCCTTTTCTGGCACTAGAATGCCGGGGTCCAGCCCCAGCAGTCCAGGGGTTCCCAAAGGTGTGGACGGAGTCGGTGAAGAATGTTTTACACGGAGACAGCGTTCAGAACTCTCTAGCTCTCTTTAGTCTCCGTGGATCTTCCTGTGCCTGGCTGAGGCCACAGAGTAAGATCCTGAGGCAAACTGAGCCTTTATTATAGTCAGAGGTAAACAAGGTAGTGGTTACCAAAGTTACACTGTTCTTGTGAGTTTCACTTGTTTACACTGTTCTTGTGAGTTTCACTTGTTTTTGTTCTTGTTGCACTTCCCTCAGCCCATTAGCTTCCCAGGTAAGATCTAGGGAGCATTATAAGGTCAAGCCTAATTATGCTTAGAGGACTGTGCCCTTTAAGCTGGGACTTGTTTGTGACTTTGCCAACAGGTCAGTCCGAGGTTTAACCCTATAGAGGCTCCCCACACTAGAACCTGGGTTTTCCTTGGGGAACCACTCTCCACTCTTGTCTATTCCTTAGGGTTGAGGCACACTAATGATACCCCTGGACAGGAGCATGTGACCCAGCCTGGCCAATCAAACCATTGCATGTGATTGGGCTGCTGTGATTGGTTCAGGATGGCCAAACAGATGAAAACTGAGCTAATCTCAGAGCTTTGTTCAAACAGCTGTGTGAGAGAGTCCTGCTCCTTTTCTGCTGGGTTTAAAGATAAAAGCCTGCAGCTTCCAGAGCCACGGGCACTTCCAGGAAAAATACGTTTGAAAAGTTAGCTAACACAGAGGAAAGCTGAGAGATTAAGAGAGGAAGAGCCCACATATTGATGGCTTTGTGTGTATGCCTGGATCTAGCTGTTCCTGAAGCCCTTCATGCTAATGCTAGCTTTGAGATATTTCTGCATGTGCAACTGCATGCAACTCTTTTCTTGGGGATACCTTTTCTATTCTATGTCTACCTTGATTTCTGGTGTGAAACTGTCCCTTTGCTTCATAAAACAGTGATGAAGAAGATGATTGTTTTATTTTTAGTTTTGAACTTACATCCTTTCATGCTAAAGTGGAATGTTTATAATCCTACTTCGTTCCTACAATTTGGAGGGATGAGACTGTAAAATCCAAAATTCTAGAAAATACTGGGTAAATTAATGACAGATTAAAAAAAATCTACTAGGAAATAAAAGCCTTTTCTCCACAATTTTCTTGAACTGAAATGCCTACAGGGGCCAGACAGATAAAATAAACCTGACCGAGGCTACAGGTAAGAATTTTTTTGGAGACCTCATTCCTCCAGTTGCGAAACCAATGTAGGGACAAGGAACTATTTCTCTAGTGTAAGAAGACACCAGTTCAAGCAATGCTGTCTTTGATGTTTTAGGGAGACAATTTGGAGTAGGGGGACTGTGGTGAGCTGAATGTCACATGTCCTGTTTAAACAGCTGCTCAGACCCAGCCTAGCGATGCTAGGTACGATCCCAGCCCAGTGTAATCGTCAGATCTGGTTTTTCAATGGAAACTTAAAATTTATTTTTTTAAATGTGACATATGTGTATTTTTAAGTACTGACTTCTCAAGTTTTAAAGCGCTGTTTACAGCCAACCACAGCCCCAGTACCCTGTGAGCCACATTTGACCTACTGGATATATGTTCGCAATCTCTGATTTATGAAGTTATTACTGTCCCCAGGCCCAGAAATTCTATGACAAGGTGGCAGTTTGATTGAGAAGGAGCAGCCAAAGAGCTGTCACTGACGTTGTGGATTGAGCACATGCCTTGGAAGGAAGTGGGAAGACAGCGAAGGCCCCAGACCCCAGGCCTCAGCAGGTTGCAGCCGCCGGAGGGCAGCCTCCCCTGCAGAAAGCAGCATCAGACACTCAGTGCACCCGAGAAGCTGTTCTGCAACCGTGTGTGCTCAGTATTTCTGTCGGACCCCTGCAGCTTACATTCTAGCAAATGCTAAGGCACAGAAGGTCCAAGTACAGCAGACAATGAGCCAGAGACTCCCACCAGAAAAGACCAGTAACCAGTGACCCCATTCAAACAGCTCCCCCACTGTTTTTGTTGCATGGATGATTTTAAGATACAGCGAAGAGCTAAGAGCTTGGTGTGTGAAGTCAAAGGGACCAGGTTCTAGTGCTGTCACAACCTTGTTGTGTGGCCTTGCTGTGTGTTCGGTCTCTCAGCTTCCTCATCTGCATGGAGGTAACTAAAGAAATCATACCTGTGCCGCTGGGAGGACTAGATGAGCTGGTAATGACACCGTGCTGGGCCCATGTGAATGGCCAAACATAAGGGGGCCAATCATTTTGGTTTGTTTGAGTAGCGGGTGGGGGGTTCAGGACATGGAACAGTTTTAAAACTGGGAAAGTCCTGGGAAAACTGCTCATCTGGTTTAACATCACCAGAGGTGATCCTGAGAGACTGTGTGGATCCGAGTGCCAGTACAGAGGAGGCACTCAGGAAACACGCGTTGATTCAAGTCCCCCTGGGATGTTTAGGTCATGACTTAAAGGACAGGGAGGACTTTTCCATGTGGAGAAGAGGGAGGAGCATGTGGGAAAGCTTTGCAATAAGAAATAGCTGGGGACTCTGGCTTGTTCACGCTGTATCTGCAGAGCCCATTAGCGCTGGTAGACAGTAGGCGCTTAACCTGGAGACACTGACTGAGCTGGCGTGGTTGAGGACTGCACTGGGAACGAGGCTGGAAAGAAGTGAGGGCACGACAGCTAAACCCACCACCGAACCGAGGTCACCCGTCACTTACTTGGTAGCTGGAGTCTTTCCCATTTATGTCTTCTGAGTGGGTGTTCCCTCCATCCCCTTTCACTGACTAAAATAACAAACAGACAATGGCCTTTCAGCTACCACACACGCAGAAAAATAGAGCACGCAAAGGCAGTTCTGATACGGGTGGCCGCAGTCATTCGTTGTTGAGAATCAGATCAAGACAAATGGAAGACCAAGTGGAAATGGATTACTTATGAGATATACACTTTCCACATGGTCTGCACCCAGAGAGTCTAATAAATTCAAGCATCAGCATCCAAAAATGACAACAACAAGACAAGTCTTCAACTGCAGGGTTAGGTCATTCTGGAATAAATAAATGGTGATGAAAATACCAATGTTGGAACCAGGAGGTGACTGAAAACATCGATGAATGAGTCAATGAACAAACAGGTGGCCCAAAGGTACAAACACCCAGTTATAAGATAAATAAGTATTAGGGCGTGATGTACAACGAGATGACTACAGTGACCTCTGCTGTGTGATATAGAAAAGTTGTTAAGACACTAAGTCCTAAGAATTCTCATCTCAAGAAGAAACATTTTTTTCTTCCCCCCCCATTTCTTCTCATTGTACCTGTATGAGATCATGAATGCTAACTAAACTTTCAAACCTTTATGCTGTACACCTGAAAGTCATACAGTGATATATGTCCATTATATCTTAATAAAACTGGGACAAATAAAAACAAAGTAGATGAATAAACAATTAAACCATTCGTAGCCTTTCATTGGTGACATTTGGTGGTTCTTCATTGCTCCCTCCCTCCTTAATTCCTTCCCTCATCCCTTGTTTAATTTCTCTCTATTCCCCTTCTGTTCCTCTGGGAAGAACTCCTCTTCAGAGATGAATTGGAACAGTTCATCTTGGGCTCTGTATTAAAAGGACCACAACCACAGAAACTTGTTTTTTCCAGCTGTCAAAAATAGCAGAGTTCCTGTTTAAAGAGACTAAAATTCTTTCAGAGACAAATACTTTAAAGAACAGTCTGAAGACTCTGAAATAATTTCAGAAATTTTCCAACGTGATACAGAGCAACTTTCTTCATGGAGTTTATTTCTGATCATGATCATCAAAGGGTGGAGACGAGACCTGGTTGTGACATCCAAGCCTATACATAAAGTTATTTTCTGTTTCTTTTGCTGGGTCGCACATTCCTATAGCTTGATAATCTGAGGCATGTCTGAACCATTTCCAATACATATATCTCTTAGGTACTCAGAATTCTCATGGAGACGTTTGGTGTGTATTTTGATGGAGATGTTATCCAACCCAAATTGAGATTTACAAGAAAAATTGGGAAGCCATTTTAATGTGGTGTGAGCATATCAGCAACACTGTTTACTCGATCGGCCTCACTACAATACATCCAAAGAGCAGGACCTGCTAGAAATTTCCAGGATAAACAAAGGCTATGAGTCCAAACGTGGTGTTTTACCAAGATGCTCACTTGAAACGAAATTGGACAATTCAGACAAAATTACACAGTGGAGGCCAATCTCATTTTAGTGACAAATAATTTCAGAAAACTATGTCCAATCTTTACACCCATCATGTATTCATTCCTCCCCTTTTGCCTTTAATTCCAAGTGAGTGTAATTTTAGGGAATTTCAGGTAGGACTACGACATAAAAATGATGTTTGCTCAGAAAGCATTACTCAGAGAATCACCAAAATGGAGCTATGGCTGTCCTATCTCCAGGTCGTCTCAGAGAAAGCCAGCGTCCAGGAGAATCCCAGGAAGCAGAAATAACACGAGTAGAAGGTGAATCAACAAAAACCGAGGCTGAGCTCTGGCTTGGCCAGTTAGCAGCTCTGTGACCTTGGGCAGGTCGCTTCAGCCCGAGTCTCTGTGCCCTCACCCGCACAGCAGGGCAGGAGGAGTGCTTGTTCCGCAGGGTTTTTATATTAATAAGTGAGTGGTACACTCGATGTGCTGATTAGCACAGTACCAGCCACACCGTTGCATGCAACAAATGGAAGCTATTATTATTATTACTATTAATCACTGAGAAGTGCAGAATTCATCCCCTTTAAGAGTAGAGAGAAATGCAAATTGCTGGTGAAGACAGAACTTGCTCAAACAAACTCTGCTTCCAGAAACCCTTCCTTATGAGCAGTCCAGCATTTATAGTTCATATTCAGGGAAGAATTTGAGATTAAGAACTTTGGCTAGGAACTCCCATTTGACCCAGTGATCCCACTTCTAGGACTATATCCCAAGAAACCAAAAACACCAATCAGAAAGGATATATGCACCCCTATGTTCATAGCAGCACAATTTACAATAGCTAAGATTTGGAAACAGCCTAAGGGCCCATCAGCAGATGAGTGGATTAAAAAAATGTGTTACATCTACACAATGGAATATTACGATGCTATAAAAAAGAAGGAACTTTTACCATTTGCAATAGCATGGATGGAACTGGAGAGCATTATGCTAAGCGAAATAAGCCAGCCAGAGAAAGATAAATATCACATGATCTCACTCATATGTGGGATATAATGATCAGCATAATTTGACAAATAAGAATAGATCCAGAGACAACTGGTAGGGGAGGGGGGGTTAGAGAGCAACCAAAGGACTTGTATGCATGCATATTAGCATAACCAATGGACACAGACACTGGGGCGGTGGGGGCTTGCCCAGGGTGGGAATGGCTGAGGGGAAGGGAAGGAGTCAATTGAGGAAAAAGGAGACATATGTAAAACTTTAGACAAAAAAAAAAAAAAAGAACTTTGGCTAGCCTGATCAGCGTCAACCTATGAACCAGGAGGTCAGGGTTCAATTTCTGGTCAGGGCATATGCCTGGGTTGTGGGCTCGATCCCCAGAGTGGGGCATGCAGGAGGCAGCCGATCAATGATTCTCTCTCATCATTGATATTTTTATCTCTCTTTCCCTCTCCCTTCCTCCCTGAAATCAATAAAAATATATTAAAAAAAAACAACAGCAACAAAAAACCCCCAGAACTTTGGCTAGAAAACTCTTGTGTTTTGTTTTGTGTTATAGTTACCATTATAAACCACCATCTTCCCCACCCCGTTCCAGATAGTAAATTTCAACAGGTTTTCTTAGACTCATTAGATTGAATGTATTTTGCCCAATACTGAAGCTCACAGTCTTTCTTACCTAAGCCTGAGAATGTTACTCTAACAAAGAGTTTCCTTCAAAACTAATGGTCTAAGGAGACTGGAGGAGGATTCAGTGAAACAATGTATGTGACACTAATTTGGAGGAGGAACGTACTGTACTTTTCAAGTATAAGGTGCTATTAATATTGACAAATGATAGATCTGTATGTCTCTATTTCTCTCTACCACCTTTATGGTTTCATCTGCCTACCTGGTTTGCAGGTACATGAATACAGTCCTCTACCCACTCACTTTATAAAAATATAACGCTTCAACTATCCAATTTCTTGACATACAGTTGACTTAATGCATAGAAGCATCATTTTTGATTGGGGCATGACAGATGTTTCAGCTGTTCCTTGCAATTATGCTGAAGATCTGTAGGAGCCCAGAGGGTCTTTGTGAAGTGCTATATCTACCTGTAAGGTAAGTACTTACATGACTATTTTTCCCCCCTCCCTGAAATAAAATTATTTGGAAAAAAATGATATTCTTTCTATTTTTACTTTTATGAGGTTAATTTCTGGAAGGAAAAAGCTCTCTTTAGAAATGAACTGGGCAATACATTTATTAAAATAAAAACTCAACCAAGAGTTACTTTGTCATGGGATGGTGAATGCATTATCTGAAGGAAACTTAAGGGTGACAAAGACTAGAAGGTGGAAAGTCAATGATCTGGTGACTGGAGACATAGCTTACAAACAAGGGGATTCATTTGAAATTGAGTTTTCTCTTCTATTAAGTCAATTATTTTAAAAAAAACTATATTATGTAACAATATCTAAAATCAGTGGAAACATTTCCTTATTTTACTCAAAAAACAAAACAAAACAAAACAACAACACAAAAAACAAAGAATGCCATAGGGATGGACCAGGTACTGACTCTATTTTCAAGCCCTTAGAGCAGTTTATTTTTTTCCTTCCTGCATAAATACAAAGACTTTAGATTAGTTTGGAAGCCATTACATATAATCTAAAAATATTTCTTCAAAATAATTGCTGAAGCTGACTTCCAGGAGGCTACACTAAAGACATATTAACACAGATGCATAAAAGCAGGGGGCAGGGGTGTTCATGCCAGTTAGCGAAGTAGGTGAGACCTTGTGTGTAAGACACATGGTTTGTGCTCGCTCAATGCGTCAGAGAGAGAAAAATAAACGCCTGTTTTCTTCCTTAGCTTTCGTCTCCATGAGGACAAGAACCATGTCTGATGCTCACGGCTGTATCCCTTGTGCCTGAGTAAAGTGGGTGCTCAATAATTATTTGTTCAATAAGTGAATGAATGAAATGCAACGAGCTGGAAACAAGCCAATTGTCCACCAACAGAGCAAGGGCGAATCAGAGTCTAATAAATCCAGACAAGGAGACTCAATGAAGTTGTTATAAAGGATGATGTGGCTCTGTATCAGGGGCCTCAAACTCAAATGCTCACAGGGGTAGGGCCAGCGGCATAAATGAGTGAGCTGGGCTGGATGTGACAATAGGAAGTAGTGGGGATTGTGGTAAACTAGCAAACCCAAGTCTTTTGTGGATTTGAATTAACCACAATCTATAATAATAAAAGTGTAATATGCTAATTAGACCAGACAGCTGAATGACCTTCTGGATGAAGCCGGGGTGTGAGGGCCAAGCCCCTTGCATGAATTTTGTGCATCGGGCCTCTAGTAGTAATATAATGTTATAATGAAATCAAAACAGAATGTAAGACAAGGGTCATTAGGATATCTGGAATTTTAGGGGAAATCCCAACAGTCATGGAAGCTTTGGAGTTTACACAATCAAAGGAACAATGTTTAAGCTCCCAGGCACCACCCTTTTCTTGGGCAACAGATATTAAAAACAATGGACATTGTGAGACCTGACACTATGAATCCCCTGAAGTCTGCTTCGGAAAATAAAAGTCTTCTACCTTTATCCCTACCCTATGGAAAATCAATTCCAAAGGACTTTTGTTTCCAATTTTGTTCCCCTAACAGTTCAGATTACCCAGTTTCTACTGCTAGAAAATATCACCAAGCAATGGATAGCTCTGGAGGATGAATTTAAGTAATGTGGGACTCACTGGAATGTAAGGATTTGTTTTGAATGGATGGTTTACACGTCTTTCATGCTTTATTTGGAGTCTCTTGTGTTTTCCTCTCTTTTAAGTGAAGAAGTTGAGCATGTTGGTTATTTGGAAGAGAAAGTCATTCTGTTTGACATACATGTTATCTCTCAACTCCATTCAGACATGGGCCAGCTGGATCACACTCAAGGCTCTGACGAGCTATTTGGGGACCCCATTTGTGATGCAGGTGGGTTTCCAGAAACAGGCCAAATGTTCTTTTCTTTCCTGACATTGTGTACAAATTGGTTTAAACATCTCCAATCTTGATCCCCATTTTCAGTGCCAAATTGCAGAGCAAATGGCCAGGAATATGGATGGGGTTCCAGCCACATAGGCTGCCCACGCCTACGCAGTTTCTCCATGAGAAACCAGCAACGAAAGAGAACAGTTCCTGCCAACAGTTTCTAAGAGTTATTTCGCATATGCCTCAACTCCCACTGGCAAGGGTGTTGTGTTGTTTTGTTTTGAGGACTAGAAAGAATTCTTTAACAGGTTGGGCCTGTGAAATTAGAGTTGCTTCCTTAAAGGATTAAATTCCCAAATACTCATGAACATGAAGGCACACAATAATGAAATTCTTGTTTTTCATTAAAAGAGAATTAAACCAATGACCTTTTACATGCATTTTTGCCTTTTGTCTTCCAACTGATTTGGGTGTTAGTTCATTATATTATTTAAGTTCTTGGATCTTTAGGTATTTAATGTGGATGATGCTTTATAGACACCAAAGGCTGTATGCCTGAATTCTTTCCATTCTATATAACTACGAGCATGGCGAATTTACCAACTAAGTTATACATATTCATTCTTAGAAAATTATGTTCTCATTTCCTTATTTGAATATCTATAAGTCAGCTTTATCCAAGTTTGTGTCACCTTCAGAATTTTCCAACATCAATATGTAACTTTGACTATTCATTACTTAATCCTTTAAAAATGCCTATGTTCTTTATGTCATAAATGTGTTTTCAAAGGAAACCATATATAATTCCTGTAATAAGAAAAGCAGTGTCTTTTGCCATAAACAGGTAGAACCTTCACAAATAAATAAAAGTAAACAATAATATTAACTTCTAGGTGGATACTGTTGTCTGCTGAAACTCAGGACCCAAGGCCAGCTCTTTCTTTGTTAAGAAAGGAGTTAGTAGAGCCCTGACTGGTGTGGCTCAGTTGGTTGAGCATCATCCTGTTACAAAGAGGGCACCTTGATTCCCTGTTGGGGCACAAGCCCTGGTGGGGGGTGTGCAGGAGGCAACCGATGGATGTTCTTGCATCGATGTTTCTCTCTCCCTCTCCCTTCCTCTCTCTGAAATCAATAAAAAACATATTTTTAAAAAAGGGGTTGGTAGAGGTTAACAAAAGGTTATGAAATACTAGTGGCCTGGTGCACGAAGTTCATGCACACTAAAAGGGGATTAATTAGAGGAAATATTTTAATATTGCTATTTGCCCTTTCTCTATAACAGAAGTGTCAGAATAGAAGGAAATTAGTAAAATGTATATGAAAATCTTTCTCCTGTCAGAGTCTGGGGTGCACCACGGGACCCAGAGTCAAGTCCCCACCCACCCACGTGTGCCTCAAAATCTCGTGAGACCCAGACCCAGCTGGCCCCACCCCCATTGGGTGAGATCCAGACCTGGCTAGTCCCACCCTTGTCAAGCCCCCTGGGTGGGGGGGCGCAGCCTCAGGTCCCCTGGTCTGGTGCTGGGGCAGGGGGCTTGGCCTGAGGTCCCCCTCCGCTGTGGGTGCTGCCATCTTTGTGACAGGGTGCAGTCTCAGGTCCCTGCTGATTGCTTGTTAAGGGTTAAGGCTCATTACGGAAACACCGCCTCCGCTGTGGGTGCTGCCATCTTTGTGACAGAGAGACGATCAATTTGCATATTCCCTCTTTATTATATAGGATTAGCAATAAACAGACTTTCTCTGTGATTGAATCTGAAGCATAAAAGGGAATTTTCTCACCGCACAATTCACATGCCCTCCACCCTGCCTACAATTCTATCTCATGCACGTGTACATGCGATTTTAGCCTCGGAAGCTGCATGAGGGGTTCGGGTTTGCCTGCACCGGAAGCGAGCGGCTTACCATTTGTCTGAGGAACGCCATCAGGGAGTTTGTCGGTGGCTTGCGTTCTTCTCTTTTGAGTTTTCCTTCTGGGGGTGCAGGTGTGGCCTCCGCCTCTTCGTTGAGATCCACCGTTTGTAAGGCGGAGTCTACTTCCTGGGACCTTCTAACCTCTACCAGTGATTCACACACCACCTGGATTGTTTTGCCAGGTAATAAGACAGTAAAAAAACATTGCCCCCAACCATGTTTTATAAAGCGGGGTCCTGGTTGCCCTGCATCCACCCAGTGGCTACAGGTTTATGTCTATGACCGTTTCTACGCAGGCACATCTTCAAGAGGGAGCACTCATGTCTTACAAGGTGCGCTCATAGCCGCCTTCTCCATAGCTGCCAACAGCCGGCCTGGGAGGCAAAACCCGCCCCAGGAAGGTACAAGCTTAGACAGGAAGTGCCATTTGGGGACGGGCCCTCAAAGCTGCTCCAAACGCCTCCCCTTCTAGGAGGCCCATCTCTGGTGTGTGGTAGGTGACCTGCACCTGCCTGTGTAAATATTGGGGGAATCAGCCCCCTAAGTGTTCGGCTTCAGAGACCATGGCCTTGACAACTTCCACTCCGCATCCTGGCTCCCTCCACCTGGGGGTAACTGTCCTCTGTGCGGAAAGGATCATGTGAAAGCCCCTCCATCAATAGACTCCACGTCCTCACTAACTCATTTCCTCCTCCACCCCAGACCATCATTGTTGCTTAGCTCAAGTTCAGACTTTCAGAAGAGAAATGAACTTGGCAAAGTTGCTTACGGCCCCCAGCATGGTGCCTGGTGAGCTCAGTGTCCCTGATTGTCTGTGGGGATGCTGGCCAGCCCTGGTGCACAGCTGGGAGGTCCGGGTCACCTGCCTCTGATCCCACACGTGTCCTTGTGCATGGCCTGCCTTTGTGCCAGGCCGTGGTCACATCTGGGGCAGTTTCTGCATTGGCTTTCATTCCTGCAACAGGTTCCAAAGTTAACTGAGAGGGTTTATAACTTTTGTTTGCTAGTTTGTTTCCTCAGGCAGGATTGGCAAACCATTACCAGATCCATCTGAGTCCGTTGAGGTATGGCCTCCAAACTAAGAATGGGTTCACATTTTTAAAGGTTGTAAATATTTTTTTAACTGATAGAAATGTCCATCAGAGACTGTGTGTGGCCTGTGAAGTCTAAAATCTTGACTCTCTGGCCCTTGACATACGGTTGCTGTCCCTGCCTTGGAGGGAAGCAGTATTTGGTTTCCTGGTGCCAGACCCCAGCTTCCTCCATCTTGTCCTCACTGCAGGGAGGAGGGGGAGGAACTTACTTCCAAAGCAGAGCATGCTGTGGGGAAACCCCTCTCCTGTCCTTCAGGATTTGCAAATGACCCAAATGATGACCTTGGGCACCTATCTCAGTATTGTCAACGGGAGTAGGAAGTTGTCTATCCACCAACACATCAGCACGCAGGAACACCCCGAAATGAGGCAGTTAAATCTCAGCTGTTTCCCCCACCTTTTCTTTCTTAAAATATTGGCATGACTTCCAGCATCTTCGCTTTGTAAACAAAGATCTCGGTGGGAGAGTTACAAACTCAAAAGTCCCAGGAGCCAAGACGCTGGCTTTCAGCAGGGGATCTTAGCTCGGACTGACCAGATAGAAGACAAGGAGGAGTGGTGGGAACTGCCATGAACAAAAGACAGGTTGCCCCATCTACAGGGATTCGAAGAATAAAGCACTGGGCCAGCCAAAGAAAACAGGTTTGCGAGGAGGCTTCTGCGGGGCCTGGGACCCGGTTCCGGCTTTAGGAAACCAGCTCAGACTGGAGCCAAAGGAGAGACTGGCCTGGCAGTCAGGGGTGGGCGTGGGCTCCCACGTCTAGGCCCGATTTAATTCAATTGCATTTCTGAACAATACGCTTCAGCCACAGGATCCCTGGGTCAGCCTGCAGTGCAGCCAGCGGACACGGTGATTATGAGCGCAGCCTCCGGCACCAGCCTGCCTGGGCCTAAGTCCGACTCTGCCCCTCCCAGCGGCTCTCACCTGCCAAGGCCCCACTCAGCATCGCTGGGCCTGCATTTGCTCACCTTTCCATGGGAACGGCATACACATCAGAAAGCTATTTTCAGCATCAAACCGGGCAAAGCAGGTAAAGTGTCTAGAACAGCGCCTGGTGCGTGATACGCTCAGTTCACACTCCTGCTGTTGCGTGTGCTGTTAAGAGAGCTGTTTGCCCCATGGGCACAGGTTCCCTGGAATCACCCCCATGCACATGCGCCCCGATTAGAGATGATGCTAATAACTGCCTGTTGCTGCGCCTGTCACTGTGCAAGGCAGTTTAATACAGGCCTCAGTAAGTAGTTCAGAGACAGCTCAGCGCAGGCAGCGTTATCTCTACCGACAGGGGAAGCATCGGAATGACTGAATGACTTGGCCAACATCACACCGCAGGTCAGGAGTCATTTCGGTGAGGATGAAGTTGTCTACCAGTAACTGAATATCTAATGGCAATTTAACCAATAATGCTATGGAACAAAACGTTTGAAAGTCGGAAGTTCTGGGATTGGTTTAGTGGCTCCACAATTTCTCTGAGAACCTGAGCTCTTTCTACCCTTTGGCTCTGACATCCTTGGCATGCTGGCTTTTATTTGCTACCTCATGGATATAAAGTAGCTGCCACAGGTCCAGGCATCACATCCTCCACCCAGGGTCCTAAGAAGGAAGGAAGATCACAGCAAAAGATTTTGCTCCAAATGAACTTCTGTACTTTAATTCCCTACCTCAGGAGCCATTTCATTGGCCAAAATTCAGTAACATTTTTACTCCTACACTGATTACTGGGGAAGAATATGGAATTATTGGTTTAGACTAATCATGATCAAATACTTTGGGGATGTAGTAGTTACCAACCTTGCCTAAGATCAAGGGAAGACAAGAGGAGAAAGAGAAATGGCCTTAGGTAAGTAATGAACAGTCTGATTCACTGACTCTGGTTCGGAATTATTCTCGTTTTGAGGCAGGGCTGGAGGGAAAATTACTCACATAATAAAGCGATCAGGTTGTATGGTGATACCTCTATAAATCAACTTGACTGCTTGCCAATGGTTCTCTTGCTGGGCCTTTCTTAAGGTTGCCAGGTGTCAACTCATAAATCCTGGACCAGAATCTATTCTAAAAAAAAGACTCCCCAAAAAGTTGGCTTTCAGCAGCCAAGGAAAGTCCAGTGGAAACCCAGAAGGATTTAAGCTAAATTAGGAGCTTATTTGCATATATAGACATGAGAATTTCACTTTTATTTGGATAGTTTTCTGATTTCCTTCCAGGCCAGGGCTTTGGAAAAAGTTGTTCCTTATTTAGAATGTATGATTGCATCTGCACATTTTAATGAACACAATTAGAGTCAGATTTACACTATAATTTAGGATTAAATCCCCCTTGCTTGATGCCAGGAAGGGATATTAGATGTTGCATGAAGATACATATTTTAGCAAAATACAGTGTCACTTTCTGCCTCAAATATTATACCATACTTACTCTTAAAATTTGGTTTATACAGTTTTTACTAGAGCTGTGAGTTTTGTAAACTGATTTATAGCCAATTTTTGTAATGCTTCTTTATTTTCTTGAGAAAATATTTTGCTTTTTTTTCATTTATCTCTCAGCTTTTGCATTTATCTTTGGTATCAGTAATTTAACTCATGTTTATATTCCTGTTTTAAATTCCTCACTAGAAAGTGAAATACTTCCTGTTTGCCCACTAGACATTAACTCTGCATCGCGGCCTGTGAGCTGTGAGAGACCCGGTGCTTCAGACAGGCCACCACTCACGAATGCCTAAAGGAAGTTTCTCTGCAAAAAAACTCAGGGCCACGAAGTTTTTGCAGAGAAAAACACACACACAAAAATGGTAACATAGCCATTCTAATTTCTATTCCACATCACCAACAACATTTCTGGAATGTGCTTGGATTTTCAGTATTTGTTCAGTTCCAGCAACTAAATGAAAACGAAAACGCAACCCTATCCGTGGCAAGTACGCAAGAGACACCCAGAAGAGCGGAGTATATTTTGCTCCGGCAAAACGATGGTGCTCGGTTTCTAAGTTGAGGAGCAGTGAACTCACCATCCCCACTCATTAAAGTTTCCAGGGACTGCCACTTTCAGAGCACGAGGCCAATTCATTCATTCCCGGGAAGATGCTTTGGAAAGATAACATTTTTGTGGCGTCTGGTGTGCAGCCAGCTCCTTCAGACATGAGTGCACAGTCTTGAAAACTTTGGCCATTGCTCTGAAGATCAAGGCCAAAAAGACAGTGGGGCTCCACCTAAGTCTCTCAGGTACAGACTCACGGAGTTGGCTCTCCCACCCAAGACCAACAGTCTCAGCACCTATTGCCGCAAGAGGCTCTCATGCCTGGGGCAAGTGCCTGTCCTGGGTACCACCCACCGTTAGTAGAGAATCTGGGTTGTCATGCAAATGAACGTGAAAGAAAAGAAGCAACCAGAGCCGAATGGAGCAGAGTGGGTGCGGCATCCTTGTCCCGGAAGGAAGTATAAAGATGCTCTTACAGTTAGTAGACTCTTTCAGCCCCTAAAGGATAACAAATGATAAAAGCGCATGCTCTGATTTTGCACTTAGTTGGCACTGATTCAATGGGCATTACAAATGTTCACCCAACTCATTCCCCAGAGGTCCCTGATCCCGTGCAAGGGTGAAAGAGTCCACAGCAGAGGAGCAACCCTGGGAGCATGCAGGAACACAACTGAGGGGCCCCTGTCCAACATGCAGATGAGAATGGAATGAGTCTGTCGCATCATGCGTCACTTACATTCTCCTCTGCACCTGTGGGGACGGGCTCCTCTTTAACCGACTGAAGGGAAAATAAAAACAAAAGCGAGAGTCAGAACGTTACAGACACCGGGGCTGACAGCCTCCGGGTGCAACTCCAGGACGTTGCTTATGTGCCTTGTTCCAGAAAGAACTCGAAGGAGCTGACACAAATGTACACGGAAGAGCAAGATCATATACGTTATGTAGTTTTAAATGCAACAAAGGCAAAATGAACAGCCAGATGCAGCCAGGAGAGGGGTCACTATAGAGAGCACAAGCCGCAGTCTTGGCTGTAACACGTTTATGGTGACATGTCCTGGTAGCTGTTGCAAAGGGGGAAATATGTTCGGTCGCACAATACATGGGCACTGTTAGGTAAAAACAAATGATGGTCAGGAAAATTCTGCAGCAGGACCAGAGAGAGTCATCCACGGTCCTCAGAGAGCAGCAGGCGCCGAGTAACAAGCAGGCCCTCAGCCTTGTCCTGACCATTGCACAGTGGCCAGAGGCAGAAGCTACTCACATCAGCCCTCAATAGGGGCCACGTTCCTATGTCCAAGCCTAATTCTGGTAAAACACGTCAATGGACAGAAGAGGGCTGGGGCCCAACACATCCAAGTTCAGACACGGTTACTCCCTGTCCTGTCCGAAACAGGAGCAGAGTTATCCCAATCCTATCCAAAGCCGGTGCCACAATCATTGTGTTGGTTTGCCAAGCTCCAGCTGCAGAGCTCACCTTTGCATCTTTCCTGCAGCTGTTCCTAAACTTTCTGGGTGGTGGTGTTTACAGACCACGTCAGTCCAGGTTCACTGGACAGATCTGGGCTGTCTTCCCGGAAAGTGAGCATGAAGAACATATTCTGCACCTGGTTTCCGGGTGTTCATTCACTCTCACATCTCTGCTCTTGGATTCAGGTTAAGAACTCCTCCCCATATCTACTTAGTTCCCAGTCCTGCCTTTATTTTTACCTTTAACACATCCAATGGAAGGGGAGACGGGAACTGACATTTACAAATCCATCTTTTGCCCTTGGCGCTTTGTATACGTTCTCTCACTTACTGTGGCCCCGAGCGGCAAGAATGGGGACCCTCATTTACTCAGCAGGAAACAGGCTCAGAGAGGGGCAGTCACTTGTCCCAGGTGGAACAGCTAAAAAGTGGTGGAGGTGGTTCTTAGGACCAAGTTTTCCTCCTGCCACGATGACTTCCAGGATCAGAAACACTTTTTTTTTTTTTTTGGTGGTGGTGGGTGTCTGTTTGAGTGTCTTTTCCCATTACCAGACTTCTTTCTCTCTAGACTTCGGTGTGGATCATTTATTGTATTTATCTCCTTCTCATACTGACATTTACCTGGGCACAAACATGCCCCTAAAAAGGATTGTGGGTTTTCTGGAAGTTTCTGATTGTCAAGAAACCATAGGCCATTCAGAAGTGTAGTTTTCTTGGAATTATACCCTTTCTCCTTGAGAACAGTTGCATGCTACTTAATATTATGAACAGGTGAGGAATTAACCAATATTTTGAAAGCCAGACCGCCTCAAACCTGACCTGCCAAAGTTCCAAGAGGCAATATACTGCCTGCTTTAGGTGGAGACAGTCTTCCCACCATTTCCGAAGAGCAGTTTTCAGTTCTTCAAGCCTCTTTGCCGCCCAGCTGGCTGGGATGAGCTTAGCTTGTGTCTGGTTTCCGTGCCTGGGGAGTCTTGGCCGTTGTTGCTCACGGTGTTCGAGATGGGACTGGGAACCTGGTGGAGGCGATGGTGAGAAGCAGGAGCTGCTATGGGACACGATGCTTCTGTGATCGTTGTCAGATCTCAGACTTCCAGGTCTTTCTGATGTTTCACAAATGCCCATTAAGTTCTATTTAAAGTCCTGTTGAAAGGGAGGTGGGCACGTGTGGCACAGAGAGAGGTGCCTGCCAATAGCAAGGGAGACCTTCTTCTCAGTGTCACTGAGGAGTGGGGGTTGGGAAAAGGAGGTGATTGGTTACCTTCTAGGGCAGCGTCCAAGAGCTGCACAAACCCCTTTCGCACATTTCTGTACACTTGCACACTGGCCGTCCATGTCGCCGTTAGGCCAGCAGGGGCTGACATATCCAGTTGGGATAATTGGGTAAATGAGCGGCTGGGCTCCTGCCCCTTCCGTGTTGGTCACATGTCAGAAACACCTGCTCAGAGCCCATGTCTGGAGCAGCTTGCACGGCGGGTTTGTGGCTGGAAACACCAGAATTTTCTAGTGCTTCTCAGCATTTTACAGAATTTTTACAAGAACGATTTTATAACTAAAACATTTTAATTAATTACTTTATTTATTTTTTATCTTTATTGTTTAAAGTATTACATATATCCCCCTTTTCCCCAACTGACCCCTTCTAGCTGTCCTGCCCTCTCACCCCAGGCCTTCACCACCCTATTGTCTGTGTCCATGGGTTATGCATATATGCATATGAGTTCCTTGGTTAATCTCTCCGCACCCACCCACTACCCCTACCTTCCTTCTGAGATTTGACAGTCTGTTCTATGCTTCTATGTCTCTGAATCTATTTTGTTCATCAGTTTATTTTGTTCATTAGATTCCACATGTGAATGAGACCATGTGATACTTGTCTTTCTCTGACTGGCTTATTTCTCTTAGAGTACTATCAGCAGTAAAAGAGAAGGATCTCTTACCCTTTGAGATGGCATGGAGGGACCTGGAGAGTATTATGCTAAACTTATTTTAATTTAAAGAAAACAGAGGTCTCAATTTTATTTCCAATTAGAAGAGAAGTTCCCATGAGACTGTAAACTGCAAGAGGTCAGCAATCTCCCCACTGCTGTCTTTTCTTATTGATTGATCAATTGATTGAATTTATTGGGGTGACACTGGTTAATAAAATTAGGTTTCAGGGGTGCAATTCTACAACATGTCCTCAGTATACTGTACTGTGTGTTCACTACCAACTCCCATCACCATTTACCCTCCCTTTACCCTCTTCTGCCTCCCCCACCCCCCTTTCCCTCTGGCAATCCCATAAGGTTGTCTGACTATGAGGCTTTTGTTTTGTCTTTTCTTAATCCCGTCACCTTTTTCACCCAGCCCCTCCCCCTCCCCTCTGACAGCTGCATGTCTGTTCTCCGAAGCTATGAGTCTGTTTCTATTTTGTTTTTTAGAGAAAGACAAGACCCATATGATTTCACTTATAAGTAGAATCTAACGAACACAATAAAGGCACTGCTGTCTTTTCAATGCTGATTACTTGACACAAAGTATTTAGCACAAAAAAAGTCAGCACTGATGAAAGAAACGGATTAAAAATACTGTCATGGGAGTGAATCTCCCCATTTTACCTCCAGTGGGCGCTGTTCTTTCTGACCCAGTGAAAGAAGGAAAAACAAGATTTACAGGGGATTCAGCTTTTAGTAATTTTTATAATCTACTAAAGAAGTAAACCGGATAATGTTGGAAAAAAAGAGTGGAACGGAAATAAATGAAATTCTGTTATTAGGGAGATAAATGTCCAGTACCCGCCTTTTATCTCCATGGGAGAAGCTTGAATTTAAAAGCACACCTCCGATAGACCCTTAAGGGAAGAAAAGATGAAGCATGGAGGCTTGTTGGCTTAGAGGCGCCCCCAAACTGAGCAGCCCAGAAGGATGAGAAGTGGATGTGGGTAGTGCCCAACCCTCCCGAGCAGAGGCCAGGAAATCCATGACCTGGGGACAGTGCCCACCGGCCACTTCTGCGCTGGGCACGTGTTAGGGTTTTACCAGAATTATTTCACCGAACCCTGGCTGCCTTTCCATGATGTGGTGCTCTTCTTATTTGCATTTTACAGCTTAGGAAACTGAGGCTCATCCAAGCAGACTGGGACTCAAAGTCAGATCTGTCTGCCACCAGACTTTTAACCCTTACGTAAGGGATCCTCCAACGGCTGATACTTGCCGGCCTCCTGTGAGGTTTTTGCTTTGTTGTATGCGCCATCAGGTGGCACCTTCAGCATCCTCGATGCCCAGGCCGGCTCTCCCTGGCTACTCCCAGCCCATGACTGAGCACTGGGGGTGCTGGGCCATTTCTGCCCAATGCGTGGCCCCAGAATGCCCAGTGTCTGTGCTGGGAATCCCCTCTGGCCCAGCCCACCCTCAGGCTGAGGGACCTTCTCCCCCTCCATTCCCTCCCTCAGTCATAGGTCATGGGTGTCCGGCTCTGATTGGCGGGCAGGCTCTGTGCCTCCTCCTGCCACTCCCGTTATCCTTCACACTCATTCTCCTCTTACACATGGATTCTGTCTCGGGGTCTGCTTCCTGGAGGACCCACTTTACCTTTACTTACTTACTGTCAGTACCATGACTTATGCTGCACTTGCCTTGCAACTGGGCTGCTTTTGAAACCTATCTCTTACCTTGAACAAAAGATATGTTAAACCAAGTTCAATGTGCCAGTTCTGTTTTTCCTAATACACTTTAAATTTATATATATTTAAACTAGAGGCCTGTTGCATGAAAAAATTCGTGCAATAGGCCTTCCCTTCCCCTGGCTGCCGGCACTGGTTTTCCTCCGGCACCTGGGACCCAGGCCTTCACTCCAGCCGGAGCCACCTTCAAGCCTTTGCTGCCCCGCCCGGCCGCCCAGGGTTGGGTCGCACATGGGACGCCTGCCACCCCGGGTTGCAGATAGCAGGCCAAGATGGGGGCAGGCCAGGTGGGATGGCGCTGTCCCGCCCTGCCTGCAGTATGCAAATTAGCCGCCATCTTTGTTGGTGGTTAATTTGCATATCACACTGATTAGCCAATGGGAGGTGTATCGAAAGTACGGTCAATTACCATGTTTGTCTATTATTAGATAGGATAAAAGTAAACCTGTTTGACTATGGGCCACCAAACTCATGTGCCCTGCCGCCCCTATGTGGATGTCACTCACTAGAAACTGTCCCCTACATTATATTGCTGATAAAAGATTTTTAAAAATAAGTCATCGGTGGTTGGTGAGGGAAGAGGGTTTGAACTGAACACCAAATGACATCATCCAAAGTTTTCACTTGGTGTTGGAGTTTGTTTCTGGGCAGAACCCGGAAGGAAGAATTCCTCACAACAGGAAAACTCACAGGGAGGACATTCAGAAATCCAGCTAGGAATCCAGGATTCCAGACGAGAGAATAAACTAACTCCACAGCGGCACCTGTATCATCACCTGCCTGGCCGGGTGTGCAAGTGGCATGGGTTTTGATGAAATTGTTAAATTGGATTTTCCCAGCTCTACGGATCACACCCACCGCCCACCTCACCCACCACGTCTTGCTCATCGTTTGGCCACATTGAAAACACGCAAGACTTGGGAACTTGTGGGGCAGCTGTGATGACCAAGCAATAGCTCTCAGAATGACTCAGCCCCACCCAAACCATTCCCTCGCACGGCTCCTCCGTTCTAGAGAGGAACAAATCAGACCGTGGTTTACATTTTCCCACCACAGAGCACGCTGTGTGCTTGCCCCGTGGGAAGCCGGTGGACACCTTGGCTTTTCCAAAGGAGTGTGAAACCTGGTGCTTCTAGTGACTGCTTACATCTGGAGGGGCAAACAGAGCCCAGCGGTGGCTCATCTCGCCAGGGAGAGAGCGCTCAGAGGAAGCCAGGGGGTGGGGGTGGGGGTGGAGGTCAAGTAATAAGTGATTTTCAAAAGACAATGAAGTCATGAAATACCACAACCCGCAGTCATGAACAGGAGTAATTCCAAGAATGAAGTATTCTCCTTGTTCCTTTCCCTTCCTTTCCCACGAAACACATGTTTATACTATGCGAGGCATGTCATTCTGAGTCAATGAGCAAGTCTTCCACTCAATGGCCACTTGAGTCATTTTGCAGAAGAGAAAGAAACACCACACGTTGCTGAGTTCACTGATTGGCCCAACGGAAATAACTTCTCAAGTCATCCCGGCCCCGCGCCCTCTCCACATCTTGAGACCAGCACTTACCTTTTTCCAGAACAGTTTGCCCAGAGGCAGAGGGGAGGGCCCCCCCTTCTGCTTGGCACCCTCCTTTGCTGTTTCTGTGGGTGTAGGATTCTTGGCTGCCCCTTGGGTCTCCTGGGGTACAAAGGTGGCTTTGTCCGACTTCAGGTCTGCTGACGTAGCAGGTGACTTTTCAGCACCCTATAGAGTTTTCAAGCAAAATTGAAAATGATCTCCAGATCTCAAAAGTGAAAGATCTCTCTTTTTATAAACATGGGCTGGGGTTGTGCATGTTAATTTTCTTCATACTTTTCCAAATATGCTCCTATGAATGTGGGTTTGTGCTAAAATCTTGGAAAAAGTCAAGAGACTGTCCTTTTGGACAAAAATACCCACGGAACCGTTATTGATCATGTTTATGTAAGTAGCTCATTAGGAACCCAGCTGATTGTAAGAGGCACTTTGCTGTTAGAAGGTTAATGCGCACCCAGGCCATTGGTCTTCAGGTGATGTTGATTATGTTCCTATCAGTACAAACATTTTGAACATGAACCTCCAACACGCATGTCTGTTTATCTTATAGAGATGCATTGTTTTACTAACCCCAGTTCAAAATTACAGAAGGGTTAAAATAAATATAATGTAAAATGTAAGTTTTCGGTTTTTCTCCCACACTCCACTGTGGAGATCGCTGACCCAGGCTACGAGTACGTATGAGACAGCTAGACTGAGTGAAAGGCTCTTGAGTGGGGAGAGCCCCCACAAACCCCATTTCTTCACCTTTAGATGGAGCCTCTATATCTAAATTAGAAGTAATTGAATAGATTGTAATTGACTCAAAACTCAAAACTTATAGTGTTATTCATTTGACCCCTATTTTTTCTCTCTTTTCCTTCCTTCCTTCCTTCCTTCCTTCCTTCCTTCCTTCCTTCCTTCCTTCCTTCCTTCCTTCCTTCCTTCTCTCTCTTCTTCTCTCCCCCAACTCTCTCTTTCTCTTCCTGTCCTCCTTCCCCATTCTCTCTCTCTCTCTCTCTTCCTGTCCCCACTCTGGGTGGCCACGCTGAGGTCTAATTCCAGGATGTCTGACTTCCTCAGGGACAGGGCCATGACCTCCCATGCTCTGCTTCCTCCTGAGTCATGGGGTAAAGGGAATTAGGAGGAAGATAGTTTCAATTGATCTCAACATGAGTGAACACCGGCATTAGCAATTATTTTCTCTTAAAAATATTTTTACTGATTTCAGAGAGGAAGGGAGAGGGAGAGAGAGATAGAAACATCAATGATGAGAGAGCATCATTGATCGGCTGCCTCCTCCATGCCCTCTACTGAGGATTGAGCCCAGGCATGTGTTCTGACCGGGAATTGAACCACGACCTCCCGGTTCATAGGTTGACACTCAGCCACTGAGCCACATGGGTCTGGCCAGCATAACCAATTTTAACACTCGGTCCATCTGACCTGACCTCTTTTAAGCATCTTCATTTTATGATTTGTGCTCCAGGAGTTAGTGACACAAGCCCTTTCAATTCTAGGGATGTCAGATCTCTGACTAAAAGAAAAGAAAAACCCGGCAGTAAAACTGCAGTGTGGAAATTCAGGAAGCTTCATGGTACTTTTGATGTTGGACAGATTCTTAGAGACCCTCTGGGCCAATGCCCGAATTTTCAGGGACGGGGAAACTGAGGCCCATGATCTGCTCGACATTAATTAGGGGCCACAGCCTGGCCTCAGCTCTGAACTTTGGCTTTCTTTCCACACAGCACATCGCCTCTCCAAAGGGTGTTTGCAAAGGACATCAATTTGACTGTTTGAAGCCACACGCTGTGTTTTCTGTGCTTCTTAGAAGAGGGAGAAATTCTAGAACTTCGGAATCTGGGGGCTTCGGTTGTGTGTGTGTGTGGAACCCTCATGGAGCTTTGGCTGAATGGGCTGAGCACAATGACGGGGCAGCCACAAGCTGGACAGATACCACAGCACCTCAGGGTAAATAGCAAGCACCGATTTACCGTCCAAACAGCGTGGGTGGGGTCGTTAAGCAACCGTAAGGGCGCTAGCAGGATTGATGACTGCCCCTCGGGAAAACCTGAGTGGGGACGGGGCACTTCTGGGCGTGGCCAAAGCACTAAAACAATGCGTCCGCCACTGAGCCTGTGGTCACGCCCAGTGTTTGGGGACTCATGAGAAGGGTCCAATCTGAGGCATTGCGGATTCAGATTCAGCCAAGGAGAGCTGACACTTTTTATTCTTTATAGCAAGAATGCTATTCCATTTATTAATTCCAGGCTTCTCACTTTTTTAGACT
>NW_005871306.1:1414058-1417151 GCF_000147115.1 Myotis lucifugus
CAAACCTAGGCATTAACCAGAATTGGTAACATTTAGAAGCAAACTAGAAAGAAAAGTATTTCATCCTTGAATTTCTTTCTTTTGTTTTGTTAATCCTCACCCAAGGATATTTTCCATTGGTTTTTAGAGAGAGTAGAAGTGAGGAGAAGAGACAAACAGAGAGAAACATTGATGTGAGAGAGACACATCAATTGGTTGCCTCCTGCACACGCCCCGACCAGGCCAGGGATGGAGCCAGCAACAGAGGTACATGCCCTTGACCAGAATCACACCCAAACCCGAGACCTTTCCATTCTTGGGACGATGCTCTATCCACTGAGCCAAACCAGCTAGGGCTTGGATTTCTTCTTTTCTGTTCTAGGTTACAATAAAAGCAAGAAGAATGATTTTAATCACACCTCCTGTAATCATGACACAAGGTTTATTGGTAGAATCTGCCTGGTCAGTTTCAATGGCCCTATTTTCTGATCTTATTGCATAACAGGATAATCAAGTAAAGAAAATAAACAAACTGTCCTAGGTTTGGAGATAAGAGCCAGGGAGAGCTACCAAACTGCTGCATATGAGAATTAAGAACATTAGGGAATCCCCTTACTCCACTTTTACATGAAAAGAGACTGAGTGGGACTCAAGGCAAAACCCCAAAGTCCTTGCATGTGAATTACAGCATCCCAGAAAGGGACTGCCTCTGCACCTTCCAGTCGTTTCCGATCCCATCCCACCCAATATGCACCTCAGGGGCAGGAGGGGTGGCCAGTGATTTGGGGAGGTCCTAGGAAGATTGAACTTGGGTGGTTCAGGGAAGGGGGAGGAATTCTGGGTGTGAGATGAATGCCATCGTGAAATGCAGGGCTGGGGCTGAGTACTCATCTCACACTTCCAAGGCCCCTACTCATCAGGGCTCCAGAGGAGCTCAGCTGGATCCCCCGTATGAGGCCTATGGCGTTTCACTAGCTGTTACCAAACGGGCTCCCGCACACACTACCACTGCTTTTTAACGTTCCCCCTTCCATCGCAAATTCTATCACCCCTTTCTCTCTTTACAGAACAAAAAAAGCCTGTATGGAAATTGAAGGGTGGCTTCCTAACACGTTTATGCAAATATAGATTCACCCATGAGAATTTCTATGGAGCTTTTATTTGCATACACAATCCTGGGACTATCACATCCAGCTGGGGACATTTTTTAATAAGATCATTCAACTTAGTGCAGAATGGTTGATATTTTAGACACATTCCCAAGCCCGCTGGCCCAATTCAAGGGTGCTTTTAACTGATGGTTCAGACCAACACTGGCATCTTCTTAGCCATGAGAAGAGTGAAGTCTCCCAAGGACTCCTAAGGACATGGAGATAGAACTTGTTCTGCCCATTCATTGTTTTGTTCTGCCTGGGTTTTCATGTGGGTTCAGTATAAGCTCAGTTAATACAGGCAATGGATGGAATAGGCCACAGAGAGATAAAATTGTTATCTTTAAGTTAACAATTAAGTTAGAAGAGTATTTCCCAAAGTGTAGAAAGCATACCACTGATGGTATCAGAGAGGATTTTACGTTGCACAGAGATATGACATGAAATGACACTCAAATAGTGAAAATACTTTTCCTTTTTCAACTCTCATTGAATTATTCCAAGAAGATCTGGGGGAAATTCTTGGTCTGCTGGTGGCTAACTGCCTTTCAGTAAAGCTTCAGAGGGCATTGGATTTGGACTTAACACAAACAAGGTAACTAGAATGTAAGCTCTTTTTTTTATTAGCCATATTAATAGTTACCTTCCTCTTACGAGGATTCTGATTTCCTATGTAAAATGTAATATAAAGTTTCTTTTAAAGATGCCTTTAGAAAATGGGTTGACTTCAATATAAAAATATCAAGTAAATAATAGTGTATGTGACAAAAGTGATGACGGTGGCATGCATACTTTCAACATTTGGGAAACACTGGGTTAGAAGAATAGTTTCAGAACCCTGGTCCACGCTAGGAAGAAACCAGTGTGAGATGTTTATAAATATGGAGACTTTTAAAAAAATTACTGAAATTTGATTCACAGAATCTTGAATCCCCCTTTAATAGTCCCAACCACCCAAGGCTCTCTCTTCCCCGAAGCGGAGCTGGGTGGATACGGAATGGCATGTGCATTGTGTGGTGAAGACCAGGGTTCTTTGTTCCCCTCTTAGTTCAACAAATACAGACCTTATGCCTAAAGAACCGTCTAAAGGCGAGTCCTAGCCTGGGGCTGTCCAGGTGCTTTTTCTTGGTGCCTTTCGCCTGGATCTCGAGTGTCTTCTGCCCAGCTTGCCCATCACAGACACTTTCTGCTTTGCACGCCTTTTGGGCAACAGCAGTCACAGCTTAGCACTTTGTTTTTAAACAAAATCCATTCCCTCCATTGTTTTTAAGTACATTCAAATACTTCGACAATTCGCAGCATATCACCTGCATCCCCCCACCACAAGATGTCATGTGGCTGTTTCTCTCTTTGAAACTCTCAAAGGTGATTTGCTAAAGAACACAGTCCATGGCAGGCACACATGGGTTTTCACCAGGGCAACCTGGTTCAATGACCCAGATGAACACAACTTTATTTGCTAAAGACAATGACAGAACATTTCAACTCTGTCTATAGGACATAAAATACCCAGATGAAAAATCTACCAAGTTAAAAAGGTAACACAGTCTCTACTTGACAGTTTTAAATATCTAAGTCAGTGGTTCTCAACCTTCTGGCCCTTTAAATACAGTTCCTCATGTTGTGACCCAATCATAAAATTATTTTCGTTGCTACTTCATAACTGTAATGTTGCTACTGTTATGAATTGTAATGTAAATATCTGATATGCAGGATGGTCTTAGGTGACCCCTGTGAAAGGGTCGTTCGACCGCCAAAGGGGTCGCGACCCACAGGTTGAGAACCGCTGATCTAAGTGGTACTGCCACATGGGAAAGAAAACAAATATTTGAAGACAACAAATGATGGATTTTTGCGTCCTAGAATCAAGTGACTTTCATTCCCAAATGAACCCCCTTTAATTCAGTGCTAGGGACTTCAGGGAAGCAGTATCACCCACAAAAATGTTAGCTGACTCCTAGAT
>NW_005871306.1:1417316-1420583 GCF_000147115.1 Myotis lucifugus
TGAAGTAGCCCAGCCACAACCGTTCAGAATCTGGTGACTCAAGTTACAAATGGGGGGGCGATTTTGTGTGGGGTGTGCAGTGTGCTAAAAATTCCCCAAATGGAAGGATGGACAGATGGCACAGACATTTCAAAAGTATGATTCCAAGAACTGCAGTAGAAAACATGTCAAAAAGACCAGGTATGAGAACCAGGGCTGTAGAAAGAGGTCTGTGGGTGTCAAGGACAACCTACATTCACAAAACCCTCCTTTGAAACCGGGCTCCACCAGCAGGGACCCCACAGCTGTCAGGGCTGGACAGTGAGATTTTATTAGCCAGGCCCGTTCAGTTGGGACCACATTCTGGGTGGAGGACCAGTCTCGTGTCTGAGCAGCTGAAGGAAGTGAGAGCATCAGGTCACTTAAGCCACAAAACACACCCACATACGCCACTATTTACAGCCTATTGTGCTATGCGTCCTCAAACAATACAAAACACAGACCCAAAAGAGAAACTTTGGACCCGAAATATTCATTGAACTTGACACTGGCTGCCTTATAGCAAATGAATAATTCCACAGGAAAACACATGTAGATGACTCAGATACCTATTTTTTCTTTTACTTTTTTTAAAGTATGTTTTTATTGATTTCAGAGAGGAAGGGAGAGGGAAGAGAGATAGAAACATCAATTATGAGAGAAAAATCATTGATTGGCTGCCTCCTGCACGCCCCACACTGGAGATTGAGCCTTCAACCTGGGCATGTGTCCTGACCGGGAATTGAACCATGACCTCCTGGTCCACAGGTCGACACTCAACCACTGGGCAACACCGGCTGTATTCTATTTTTTTCAACAAAAGCATAAAGTTCTAGAGAAACGAGTCAATACCAGACAAATGTAATCACGGTGCTGTCTGCCTTACAGTGGTTATGGAAATAGAGGTCACCGACATTTGAACAGAACTCCATGGTTTATCAGGCATTGTCCAACTTTCACTCAATCCTGGGCTGGAGAGATAAAATTTTTACTATCCCCATTTTATAAATGTGGAGATTTGGGTTCAGACAGGTTAGGATGACATAGCAATTGGGTTGTAGGACCAGAGGTCAAACACAGGTCTGTGACAAATTCTAGGATCTTTTTCATAACTTAGCCCCTTCAAATATGGGCAGCAGATGCATCAGGCTGGCCAAGCCATTTATTTGGTCCTGGTGTCTTTCAAAACACTCTGTTATTAAAAGGAGGACGAAAGACACTTAGCTGTCACCAAGCTAAACTTTCCTTAGGAGCCCCGTGGACTTTAAGCCACGTGATCCAATAGAGATAATCAGTTTTGTCAAGTGTGAAGGGAAAACATCTCTAGAAAGTAGTCATTCCAAACAAGTTTAGTTTGAGGGGAATTGGCTGAATTTCAGGATGATAGTGAAAAAATCCCGGGTCTCTAGGGCATCCTAACTCCTTGGGCGTGTCCACTGGTGACTACTTCATTTCATCAAATAAGTGCCTTTGCAGTGAGATTTATTTTTTCCCCAAACGACATGAAAAACACGAACATATTTTTTAAAGACCAAAAATATAGCAGCCTTTACTTCCACTATAAATTGAGTCTCACCTCTTCCTCATTTCCATGAGCTAATTTTGACTATATTCCCTGGATCTCTCTACATACAGCTAAAGAGACCAAGATGATAGATAATTATTAGTACTCTGCTCTTCTTCTATATAAGAAATGGATTGTTGTGACATTATTTAGTCAGAATTGGCATATATTTCAAGCTTCCCACTAAAATTTTTATTAAAATGCCATTAACATAAATGAGACATTTAAAGACAATCTAACAGTGCTATTAAATTGCTAAAAATGTACATATGTGCATAAGCATATCCACACACAAAGATTCAAGAAACAAAGAAGAAGATACCAATTCAAATCCAATTCTATACACGAACCCAAACACAAACACACTTCAAACTACCTACCGTGTCTTCCAGATCTTTTTTTGTTTCAGCTTTGTTAGGTGACACCTTAAAAGTTTGAGAAATCAAATGTTAAAAGTTATAGCTATTTAGGGTGATTTTATTTCATAGACACATAGTTTTTAGGTCATTCTAATTCACTCTACAGGTAAAGAATGCAACCCAAAATTTTTTTAATAGAGTAGAAGCCCACAGACTTCGGGTATATCTAGTATACAAAAGTTAACAAAAGAGAATGTTTTATAATGAAATGCATCAGATCTCATACATTCACCAAGAGTTTGACCACATTAAAAAATTGACTGGTGGAATGCCAAAGACTTTCCATCGATTCTGCCACTAATCCCACAAATGTACAACCCTTCGGTGTTTTTTGGGTTTTTCCTCTGAAGTCAGTCCTGGCCTTTGGAAGTAGCCCAGACACACTTGGAGCTGTCTGCTTAATAACTTCATTTACCAGCCCCTTTCTGAGTATCTGGCATGTGCCAGGCCATGGGCTCTTCCCCTCAGGGTCAGAAATGAGCAAGCCATGGGAGACATGGGTTCCTGCCTCCATCCAATTCAAATGATAGACTGAGCTGGAACAAGATAGAAAGTGGTTTCTATCATATTTGCCATGTGAGTGTCACAATGCTTTGACGGGTTAAGAACTTGAGGAAGTATTCTCCAGTTATTTTCATGATCAATGACCATCCAGTTGCAATAGGGTTCCATTACAATCCAGCTCAACGTTATGGAATTTGGGCACCCATGGCTCCCATTTCCGAAATCTCCCTCATTGAAGGCCTGCTATAACAATTTCCTTGCAAAACACATCTTGTCGCTGTTCTCCAGTGTCCCAGCTGCATCAGTCAGAACAATGACACTCAAATGTGCATTATTCTTAGAATAACAAAACTTTTGAGCGATAGAATTGAGGGGGAAAGGAAGGAAATGACTTACCAGTGTTTTAAAGAAGCTCATGATGGGATTATTATCCTCAGTGATAGCTGTTGTCTGGGGGTCCTCCTTGGCAATCTCCAATTCTTCAGGGTCCCGCGGGAGAGAGCAACTCACGGGTGTGACTTCCTGTCCCTTGTCTTGGCCTTCAACTATGTCCTAGGAGCAAAACAGCATTTTCACAGTTGCAACTTGTTGAATGTAGACTCTCAAAGTAATATTTTTTGGTTCACACCCCTCTCTCCCTTGCCCCCTAATTCCAGCCATAATTCGTCTGCCCACGGGTGTGTAGAACAATCAGGAGCTTATGAGAGTCACTCTTCCTCCCCCTTCCGCTCCTTCTAACATATTCAGCATTTGCAGCTAGTT
>NW_005871306.1:1421316-1515499 GCF_000147115.1 Myotis lucifugus
GGGCTCCCATGTCTTACACGGTCTGGCCCATGTCTTCATCGTCTCAGGCTCTGGGTGGCACTCTCTCCTTCACTCCACTCTCTCCGGCCACCTTTCTTTGAGTTTCTCAAACATACCGGAAGCTAGTTCCAACCTCAAGGCTTTCTATCTGGAACATTGTCCCTCTCTGTCTGCCCATGCATAATTTCCATTCATCCTTCAAGTCTTAAGTCACCTCTCCAATCCCCCCTCCCCCACTGTTCTAAGACTGTCCCTTGCCCTTTTCTGTCTTAGCTATGACAACATTTTTCTTTATTTACTCGGTATCTATCCCGTTCTTCCTATTCCCACGAGACTGGAAGCTCGACAAAGACAGGGGTTACATCGACTTTGCTTACTGCTGTTTCTTTAATATCTAGGGCAGGGAGGGTCACAGCAGGCATTCAATACATATGGGCCATTTGACTACTTAATAGATGAATGGATGTAAATAAATTTTATATCAATGGGATGGTGCTACCTGTATCAACTCATTTCCCCCCCACGTAATAAAATAGCACAAACACCTTTCCATTGCAATACATTTAGATCTGTATCATCCTTCATGTCTCACGTGCTAGTCTATTGTCTGGTTGTGACATTATTTACTGTCTCATATCCTTATTGACGGGCACTTATGGTTTTACATCTAGGATGTTATAAACGGTGGTTTTAATCTATCACGTGTATCTACATTTCCTTTGAGTAAATTCCCAGAAGTGAAATTTCTGGGTCAAGAAGTATGCACATTTTATAACATTATATTCTCACACAAAAAAGGAAAATTTCACCAGGTATGACTTTGGGTCTGAAAAGCTGTTTGGTTCATTGGCAGGGGTGGCAGGTGATATATGGAACACATCCAGGACAGGCAGGGCGGTGCCTGGGGAATGTGGACTCAGAGAGGGGAGCTTGGCCTGGAGGTGGATAAAGTGAGGGAAGCTGATTCCTTGGCCCCTTCCCCCCTGCAAAACAAATAAATCAGTAAATATGACATATGACTCAGGCAGTGAGGACTGCAAGGGAGAAACTAAAGACGAGGAACAGGCTTCTTTAAGAGGCTGTGTGTGGGGATGTGGGGGAGGCAGCTATTCTGGAAGGTCCCTGACTCCTAGGCTGGGCCAGCTGCTCTGAGCCACTCCAGTCTCACAGCCCATCGGCTGGGCCCCAGTGCTCACAGGGGATGGAAGGATCTGAGTCTCAGTCACCCTGATCCCAGGACTAAACACAAGGGAACATTTACTGAACTTCTTGGGAATAACATGAAATACAGCAAAATCAACTGAAAAGGAAATGAATTGGTGGAATGTCAGGTGATCCCCATGGACCAGGTTGGGTCTGCACGGACCAGGTTGGGTCACATAGACCAGGTTGAATCACATGGACCAGGTTGGGTCGCATGGACCAGGTTGGATCCGCATGGACCAAGTTGGGTCACATGGACAAGGTTACCATCAGGGAAAACCTGCCATGATGGGTCTCCTCTGAGCAAGGGAGAGGGGACCCTTAGTACTTCTTCACGGAGGAAAGGGACTCTGAGGGGGGCTGAAGCTCCACAGAACGCAGGAAGAGAGGAGCCCCCAGCCTTCCCGTCTGCCCCGGGAGTTTCCACCTGAAGGCGTGTCCCTGGGAATCCTTTTCACCTCTGACTCCAGGTGCAGCAATGTCTCAAGGCTTGGACAGCAACTGAGGATGACCAGGCGCTCAGTGCAAGGAGGCGGTTTGCTTACAGGGGCCTCTTTCTGATGGAGAGTTCTATTATTTTTCAAATTGAAACTAAGCTTGAACTTGAGCCCTGTTTTTCTTCTCAGACTGCCTTTTAACAAAGAACATAAGAATTCTTCTTCCAGGAAGATGGAGAATATACACGTTCCCTCATCCTTCTATTCCCCACAATGGAAAATTCTCAATATTAGATAGAAAACAAACATAAAGGCTTCTGAAAGGTGGAGAGGAGAAGCAGACCAGCTGGGACCTGAGGAACAACACGGCGTGAATTCCCCAGGGTTCCTTTTGGCCTCATACGTCCTAGACTTGGAATTAAAGAGGCTGGCTACCTGAAAATACCAGTGGGCACTGACCAAAAAATCCTCTCAAAAAGCCACTCTCTCAACCAAAGGGCCAGTCTAGCAACACAAAGCTTTCGCACAATAACTGCTCTGCATCAGCCAAACACCAACAATGTGAATCTTCAAGAATTTCAAGGTTAAAAAGTTTTTAAAAAGCATTATAGGGTACAATAATATTCTAATAACTAGGCACGGTGCTGGATGGGTGAAGGATTTATTGGGGTGATCACTTATTAAGTTATGTAATAAGTAATTAAGTCTGGTCACTGAGGTGTACACCTGAAGCTATATAATAATGTAGGTCAACTGAAAGTGAAAATAAAAAAAATGATTAAAATGATTAAATAAATAAATAAATATCCCCCCCCACCCAAAAAAAAAGGATTATAGGGTAGTGCTGGAAGGGTAAGGCTGAAGATCCATGAAAAAGTCTGGAATTTATAATAATAAAAGGGTAATATGCTAATTAGACTGGATGTCCTTCCGGATCTCATTCTGGACATCCTTCCTGACCAAGCTGGGGCTGGAGGGATGCCAGCCTGGGTCCCGAGTGCCTGCGGGCAGCCCAAGGGAAGCTAGCCCGGGTCCCGGGTGCCAGAGGGAAGCCTATGCTAGCAGCTGGGGGAAGGAAGGCCTACTCTTGCACGAATTTTCGTGCATCGGGCCTCTAGTAGGTAAATAAAGCAGGACGTGGATATTAACACTTGAGATTTACCTATGACCACACAATGGAATATTTTGAAGCCATGAATTCTTTCAGGAATGTATAATGAGAAGGACAAACATCCCTGATAATAAGAAAAATGACCAAATTTTATGGGTCAGGCTCAATGCTAAGCTAGTTAAAAAGATCAAATTTAATTTTTAGAATGATCCCATAAAGTATGTAGTATTTGTAATTTCATGTTTACTGATTAATAAATTGATGCAAACTTGCCTATGGTCATAGAATGGAGCTGGGATTTATTTGGCCCAATACCCAAGTGATTTTAGAGGCAAAAAGCTCTTTTATTGATGAGAGAGAGAGAGAGAGAGAGAGAGAGAAATTGCTTTGTTGTTGTACTCATTTATGCATTGATTGGTTGATTCCTGTATGTGCCCTGGTCAGGATTGAACCTGCAACCTTAGCATATTGGGATGACACTCTAACCAACTGAGCTATCTGGTATCTGGCCAGGGCCAAAAAGCTTGTTTAAAGTACCACATTGCATTGCCTCAATCATCTCTCTTCCTTCAGATGTTTACTTAAATATCATCTTCTCACCAAGGATTTTCCTATTTTACTTTCTTGTATTCCTTTTCCCTGCTATATATATTTTCCCCATTTTTGTCATCATCCATATACAATACATTTTATCCAAGGACATATGGGAATTTAGTGTATAATAAAGCTGACATCTCAAATCGATCAAAGTGAAGAAGGACTTTTAATAAATAATGCAGGGACAACAAGGTGGCCATTTGAAAAAAAATTAACCTGTTGTCATTACTCAACCCTATAATAAGATAAAATCCAAAGGAATAAAAATACTAGAAGAAAACATGGAAAAATGTTTTATAATTTTGGATCAAAAAGGCTTTTGTAACTTTGACTCAAAATCCAGAGGTTATGAAAAGACAGATTGAAAGTGAAAACAACCAAATGTTTGGATACATTCAGTTGGGAGGCTCGGGTAAGACACAGGCACTCATTCAGACAATGCTGACTGGAGTCTAAATTAATTCAGTCCTGATAACATTTTGACATTATCAACCAAAATTTAAGAAAAGAATATGTTCTTTTAGTCAGCAATTTCACTTCTAAGAGTTAATACTAAACCCCAATTCGCACATGTGTGAAATAACAAAGATACGAGATTTGCAGTGAGGCAATAGTGAATGTTTGGAAACCAACCAAATGCCATTAATAAAGTCCTAGTTAAATATATTAAGGTACATCTACTCAACAGAAAACTACGTAAGTGTTGCAAATGAGCAAATGGTACAGCAATAGAAAGCAGTGTTCTTTCTATACAGATATGGAAAGCAGCGCTAACTGAAAAAGAGTACAGAATAGAGCAGTGTATATTATATTACCTTTTGTGAAAAAAAAAGAGAAAGAACTTATGCTTGTATTTACTTGTGGATGCCCAAAAAACCCTAGAAGGATACATTTAAAAATAAAAACAATGATCATCTATTAGGGTGGTGTTGGTAGACAAGTATACCATTCTATAATTTCTTAATTTTCATTAAAAATTACAATGATCACAGAATGTGGGCCACCAATTCCAAATTTTAAAAACTCTCCCGCAGGCCAGGCTTCACATGGTTGGGAAGATGACCAACCGAAGGCCAGCAGCGTGTGGCCTGTGCCTTAACTATTGGGGTGTTGGTAGGATCTTGGTCCTTAACTACAAATACGGTTTTGCTCTTCTCATTAGGCCACCAGATCATTCTCAGCAAACAGAAATCTTAGACAGATGCACACACATTCTCCAGGCAACGTCTGGAAGCTTCTTTGAAGCCAACAGGTGTTCCTGGTGTCCGCTTGTGCTGCAGCGTGTGGATGAAGCCTGCATCTCCCCCCGTTCTGTTGGCTTCAAAGAGCAATCAGACAGGAACGCTGGTTAAGTGATCACAATTTGTCATGTTGAAAAATAATGCCGCTGTATCATAATTTGATTGTCTGTAATAAAACCCATATGGAACTTCTGGGGCCTTCTTTCATCCGTAAATTGTCAATTGGATTTCAGGCTCCTTTAAGCTAAGTCGACAGTGTCAAAGTGAAAGTATAAGTTAAGGCAAGATGATCAAGGCTAAAAAACGTCTCGTCTGGAACACTTTGTGATAAATGTTTTCCCTGTCTACAGTTCCCCATTGATTGTACCTCACTGGTTTCACATTGTACCTCTGTACCAAGAGTCAGGCCTAACGTACTGTTTAACACAGGGAAATTTGTCTGAGAAATGTTGACTGGTACAAAAACCCACTATTCTGCTCCTCTCCATCTGTTAGAAATTTGAGCCACGTGCTGCCTAAAATAAAAGGAAAAGCCCAGCTTCCTCTCCCACTTGGATGCCCCAACAGCACAAAGGGCACGACTTGCTAGGCAATAGTGGTCTCCAGGCAATCACTAAGTCTTTCCTTTCCTCCTTCTGAGAGCACCGTCACCTGCATAGAGCCTTTGTCAGATTTAGGGAGAAAAATGGCATTGGGTTCATTCTTGAAGGTGGGATTTACGTTTTCCAATTTGCCTTGAAAAGAAAGCAAGTTAATAAACAAACAGGAATTCACTCCAAACCCCAAGTCTACTAAAAAATGTTTTGTGGAACATCACACTTCCCTAAGCAGATTGGTATTAATTAAGTAATTAATATTATCATTTTACGTTGCTTTACTACAAATCTGAAATTCACCCAAGGAGGGCCTATCACTGCAGCTAATTTTGTATGTTTATTTCCCCCACGATTCCTGCCCCATTTGCATCAAAGGATACAAATGTACCCCCATCTTTGAACCCTCTGGTAAAAAAGGGGAATGAACACAAGCAGCACCACCATAAGAATTGCCAGTTGTGAGAGGGCTCCCCAAGCTGCCCAGAAACTACAAAATCTCTCCTTCCCATCTCCTCCTGAGGGTTAGTGCACATGAGCTCTAAGTGTATCTTTAAAAGTCAGCGTGATTTCTGAACAAGGACTTGCCACGCAGGCTCAGGGCCGCACAGTGTGGGAATGACTGTAAGCATAAAGTAACGTTAAAGAAGCCCTTAGTAGCTGCTGTTGCAATTTCCAGTGAACTCAGGATGCCTCAAGCCTCACAGCGCAGCCTAGTGGAGAAATCAGGAAGTTACCTAGATTGTAGTGTTTTGTTTTTAATTAGCTAGGCAGTATGCAGTGCTTTCTTCTTTTTTTAAAAAAGAGAAAATATAGATGAACAAAGAGGAAAAATGTAAAATTCTTTCTTTACCCCCTACTTGCAGAAACGACTACTAACAATTCACAAGTTTTTACTCTCCCCTCCTCTGGGTGGAAGGGTGAAGCGTGGGCCAGCGGGCAGGCAGGCATCATTCCCCCAAAGGAATCCTTCTGTACGTGCCATTGTGGAACCTGCTCTTCTTGATTAACATTGTATTATGGCTGTCTTCACATGCCCACGATTCTATTTCTATGTCATCCTTGTTTCTGATATCCAGTGGAAGGGTGGTACCGTAATCATTATAAAAGCCGTCCTATTGGAACTTTTGTATCTTTCCAGCTTTTCTCTTGTAATGCTGGAACTAAAAAAAAAAAGTCTTGTGCATAAAAATTTGCTCCTTTTCTCAATAAATCCATTGATGTCAAATTGCTCATTGAGAAAGCATGCGTGTTTTAGGACTTTAAAACTGGGTACTGACCAAGAGCCATGGTTCAAACAAGCCTCCCAGCGATCCAGGTAGATGATTAAGGGTTATTGGAGATTTCTGCCCTGGCTGGTGTGCCTAAGTGGTTAAAGCATCGGCCCGAGCATCAGGGTAGAGGTTCGATTCCCGGTCAAGGGCACGTACCTGAGTTGCAGGTTTGATCCCCAACCCTGATAAGGGCGTGTGCAGAAGGCAACCAGTTATGTATCTCTCTCACATCGATGTTTCTCTTTCTCTCTTTCTTTCTCTCCCCATCCCTTCCTCCCTTTCACTGTCTCTAAGAAGAAATGGGAAAAATATCCTCAGGTGAGGATTAACAACAACAAAAAGTTACTGGAGATTTTAGAGGGCAAGAAAAAGAACATAAAATATGGAAACGTGAAAGGTAGATTTTTGTTGCCTTCTGAAATGTTTTCCATGAGCGGGATCTAAGCTGCAAGGACACTGATTTAAATCTGCTCCTCACCCACTCCTCCTCCCCTTTTCGGGAGAAGAGAGGCAACGGTGTTCGTTTTATCTGCTTACACGAACTGAATCGAGCTAGGCCCGACCAGTTACACAGTAAGATGCTTTATTGTACATCATCAGATCAACACCTGCTATAATGCTCTGTAGACGTACCCTCAGGATACTACATACCCAGATCTTGGCAGAAGCCTAGCGCCCAGCACCTTCATGGAGGGGCCTCATTCATCCGTGGCACTGACTGAGGCAGGGATGCTATCCTTCTGAGATTAAATAAACCGGTTGCTCATCGTAGTCATAGATGGCGATTGGGAAAAATCAATCAAAGAAAGCAATTCATGCTTGCGCCCTATAAACAAGGGTTTCCCACTTTCCCAGCAACTCCTCCACTGGAGGGGGAAGTGAATTTGTCAACTTGATTTCCAATGGCAAGTGAAATATGGACAGAGGACTATCCAGTAAGATATTACTTGCTTGTTTCTGTTTTTTTTTTTTTTGAAGCAGTCATTAGTTTGGGGACATTCCTAAGGACACGTGAGTTGGCACGCTCTTAAAGTCCACTGCACATGAGATGGAACAGAAACGTACATTTGCCGTGGGCACAGAGTGGGTGGACAGTGATTCCCAGGGAAGTCATGTGGGCAAAGAGATTCGTGGAAGCTTCTTCTGTTCTACGATTAGTTCCAACAGGTTCTGACAGTGGCATTTACATTTATTAGAGGCTAAATATCCGTTAAAAATGACTTCAAACTGCAAAATCTAATAACCCAAAGCCTAGAACGTGTTTGTCACCTGTTTAACAGACCCTTTCCCGCGGTGGGAGAACTGGCGAACGCTGGCGGAATCAGGCGGCGGGCTCTCTAAGAGCGGTTTGGCATTGTGCAAAAAGGGAAAGAAGTCACAGCCTTCCCCCTGAATTTCCTGATCAGACCACTCCCCCTCCTCACCCTATTTTAATGATTGGCCTCCTACTTCCTTGTGGGGAAGCACAGGCCTGGGTTGGAAGGTCTGTAAGAGGGATTCTCCGAAAGGCTGGGCCTCTGAGGGGACCTGGCCAAAGGCGGCAGCCCCTACCTTGACTTTTCCAAACAAGTCCGATCCCCAGGGGTGTTTTGCTAGAATCTCTATGTTTAGTCTTTAAAGACCCAACCTTGTAGAAGCATGTGCTTTCTCAAGGATACCTGCCCTGCTGATTGTATCTAGAGCTTAATTTTAGTTCAAGCTGTTGTGACAATAAAAGCCCAAGGAGGCAGGCGAACAGGGCTACTTGGCGGCGACAGCCAAGTAGTGCCTTAGCCTCTCTTTCACAGAAACATGTGTTAGAGCAATCATTCATCCGTCGCTCAGGGGCTGCCTGTCAGCCCCGCACTTTCTATCATTTCAAAACTCTACTATTTCACTTATAGCCCTTTTTATACCCAGGAACGGTTTGTTTTGTTTACTAATTTTCTTGTTTATTGTTTATAGGATGAAAGCTCCCCTGAGGTATGTGGTTCTATCACCCCAGAACCCAACACCATTCCTGGCACAGAGAAAGCACTCAGATGTTCGTTGAATGAATAAATAGAAGTATTCATGTCCCCTATTTATTGTTTGACACCTGTCAACGGATGGACTCTGGGCTGGATTTACAGTTTATTAACCAGATGGTCACCTTAAGCGGCTTCAAATTGTGATAAGTGCTGTGAAGGAAGTAAATATTTTAATTTACTCTCCACTCTGCCACAGACAATGACAAGGCAGTGCTGCAGTAAGGGATACGGCCCCTGGCTGCCCCGCTGGGAATCATGGAGGGGTGAGGACTCGGGTGAACAGGAGAGAGAATGCCCTATCTCAAGGGAGAGTCACAACTATGTCCCACAAAATGTCCCATTTTCCAGAAATGTCTGAAATGTGCAATTGTATTGAGATCTCCTAATTTAAAAATATTGTCAACTTTGCCAATTAAAACGTTATCAATTAATTAAAATATTGTTTAACACACTACAGGTCAAATAAAACCATTTCCCAACATTGGTCTACATGCCTAACAGCATTTCCTAGAATGGTTCCTTGGAAGACATGCCCGGCTGATTAGACAACTAATAGTTACATGGACATTTACATCTGAGAAACACTCAGCTAAACCAAGTGAAGTGGGTGGCTTGCTGCAGGACTTCTCAGAGCCTTTGGCAGACTGGTGTCCATTGTGAACCCATAGTATAAAGCAAGTAGTATTTTCCAAAGTTACTTGATGGTGGAGTCCTATTTCTAGGTCGATTTTATTGGACTGATGTTTCCAGAAATTTTATACATATATTAGATGTCTCAAAAGGTTCAAAGTGTTCCCTCTTTTTGAACTTACAGGCACAGAGGCTAGGCATGTAGGCTTTCTAGCTATGTGATTCTATGCAACTGACTTCACCTCCCTGTGAGTTAGTAACCGCTCAGTACCTTAGGGCTTTGCTATCACCCTGGCAGGAGTGAATCAAACTGGTTAACATGAAAGGGACAGTTAATTCAAAATTTATTTTGCAAACTCTGCATTCATAGACTTCACTTGATATTTCAGCCATGATTAACACCACGGCAGGTTAAAGTCTGAATTAAAAATACCAACTAAATGGCACACACATATGATTTTATCTAGTTTACCTAAGTGAACGCATTTATGTCAGACATCTATTTTGAAACCATGTTCTATTTAAAGGAGTGTTAGGCAGAGCTGACAATGAGATGGCGATAATATATTCGAGCACCCACTGGAAGGTGGTCACATAGCTGTCATCCTCACCCTGGTCAGGCAGCTGGGAAACGTGAGTGCCTGCTGTGTGTGCTGGGCACGGGAGCACCCAGTGCATCAGAAAGAGTCAGGCAGCAAGACCACTGTCTCCATGTCTGAAAAGAAGGTGGTTACGGGAGAATAGAGTTTTGCAAACTTTAGATTGTGCCTCTAGGGGATTAGAAACTAATTTAGTGGTTCAAAACTGACATCGAACAAAGTGAAAAAGAAAATAAAATAAAATAGCAGCCTGTGTTAGCGCTGTACGAATAGCATCATTTTGTGAATTCTTTGTTTCATGTATGTACGTGTATCTATGGTCAAGATGTGAAATCTGTTCTTCTTGTGGGTCACAGACATGGTAAAAGTTAGTGCAATCGTGTATTTAATAAATGATGCTGCAGCAGCTCTACCAGTTCCACAGACTTCATGACTTCCTGATATAAAGTTGGGTAGGAAAATATGTATCTGTTTTCTATTTGTGATACATCATCTTTGCTGACAGAGCCTGCTGCCTTTTCTTTTGTTAATCCTCACCTGAGGATATTTTTCCATTGATTTTTAAAGAGAGTGGAAGGGAGGGGGAGAGACAGAGAGAAACAGCCAACATCGATTGGTTGCCTCCCGCATGCACCCTGACCAGGGCCACGGATCAAACCACAACTGATATGTGCCCTTGACTAGAATCGAACCCAGGACCCTTCAGTCTGTAGGCTAACCGCTAGGGCAGAGCCTGATTTCTGCTGAAGAAACTTCCCAAGCCTCCCTTCTACCTAAACATAGACATGTGACTCAATGTCACCCCTAGGTAAGTCTTAGGAAACCCCTTTCATTTGATAGGACATTGTGACGATGATAACTTGCAACCAAGGCAGTCATCTGAAACCACAGAGCTGACCCTGTGAGCCGAGCCAGTCCTCGGAGGACACTGGAGAAGAGGGCCTGGGCCCTGGGGCTGTGATAACCCTGAGCCAGCTCAGGCACCCTGCCTGGGGCTCCGACTGCCTCAGGAACTAAGCCAAACCAAACCAAACCAAGCCAAGCCAAGCCAAGCCAAACCAAACCAAACCAAACCAAACCAAGCCAAGCCAAGCCAAACCAAACCAAGCCAAGCCAAAACAAAACAAAACAAAACAAAACAAAACAAAACAAAACAAAACAAAACACACAGATTATAATTCATTTGGCCTTCTAATGTTAGAAACAGGTGGTTCTTTTCTAATTATTATTTTAAATTTGAGATTAACTTGGTATTTATGATATTCTATTTACTAACATTTTTGAATAGCACTTCCTCAAAGTAATAGTATTTCATTTTGCGTATTTGCAACCTTATTGCACATGTTTCAAATACTAGTAATTGGTAAAAACATAATGTTGAACATGGTAAGTATGGAGTTGGCCAATTCTCCTTTAGCTGTGAAACTTGGAATAAGTGAGTTGGTTTCTCTCAGGCTTTGATTTCTTCATCTCTATCAATGCTAAAAACACAGACATCCCCTGGCGAGTTGCGGTGTTTTAATGAGATAATTCCTTCGAAGCGATTTTATCACAGAATTTAACTTAAGATAGAGCATGCAAAACACGCCAGAGGGATTCATGCTGCCAGAAGCCCCTCAGGAAGAGGGACGTCTGGTCAGTTTCAGAACTTGGGTTGAAGGTGAAGTAAACTTTTGATAAATAGAGAGAAAAAGAAATACCATACCGGCAGAGCAAACGGGGAAGCAGTGGACATCTGCCAGGGGCAAGGCTGGCCGTACTTTAAGGGAATAGTGGAAATACAGTGAAGGGTGTAGAGACCCTTATACAGCAGACCAAGAAACCAGGTATAATGGGCATGGGCATTTAAATTCTATTGTTTCTAAAATAATTTCACAACTCTGCACTTTTTAAAACCTATATTTGGACTTATGTCTTTGGTTATGTAGCTTTCAAATTAGATTCAACTGTGCTACCTCTGGAGTTCTGGTTGAGGACTACGGAAAGGAGGAATAAAAAGACTAAAATGTGGAGTGACAGGGAGAAAAACCAATATCCTAATAATAGCTACATTTTCTTTTTTTCAAAATGCAGTATCTCTATGTTAAGTATTTTACATGACATTTAATTTGCCCAAGTGTGAATCATGTGAGCACATGCTGGGTACTATTATTATCCCCATTTTACAGGTGAGGAAACTGAGGCTGAGAGAGGTTAAGTAACTTGCACAAGGTCACACAGCCAGTAGGCGACAGAGGCAGAGTTGAAATCTAGTCTCCTTGACTGCAATGCTTCTGTTTGAATTGACTACTTTACTAAAGATATTGATTCTATAATTCCAATCCTAAATGACAGTGACAGGACAGAGTCGCCCTTCACTGAGATGAGTGACCTGTGTATTCAGCATATTGGCACTTTGTGTGGTTGTGGACATATGGAGGTTGAGATGCTCAGTGAGCGCTCAGATGGAGATGCAGTGAGCAGTCAACTAGAAGAGGCAGCTGGACAGTGCAGCCTGGATTCAGGGGTAGATCTAGGCTGGAGATAGAAATTTAGGACTCGTCAGCAGATACTGATATTTAAATCCTTGGTTCCAGGGGGAGATTTGTAAGGAAGTGAGGGCAGTGAGAGACGACAACTAGGAGCTGAACTCTGGGGGACGCCAAGGTGAGAGGGCAAGATCCAGCCGAGGAGATAAAGGAGAGCAGCCAGGCAGGGGGGCCCGGGAAGCAGGTGTGGACGCTGCTTCAAGGAGGGGCCTGTTGTGTCAGGTGTGAGGGCACGTCCAGAAGGGCAAGGACTGAGACACACCTGAGCTGGCAGCTGCCCTGAGGGTGGGAGGTGCCACACGGCGGCCACTTTGACAAGAGCACTTTTGGTGGAGGACAAAACCTGAAAGGCGTGTGTTCAAGACAGAAAAGAGGCCCTGACCAGTTTGGCTCAGTGGCTAGAGCGTTGGCCTGCGGACTGAAAGGTCCCAGGTTCGATTCTGGTCAAGGGCATATACCTTGGTTGCGGGCACATCCCCAGTAGGGGGTGTGCAGAAGGCAGCTGATCGATGTTTCTCTCTCATCGATGTTTCTAACTCTCTATCCCTCTCCCTTCCTCTCTGTAAAAAATAAAAAAAATATATTAAAAAAAAAAGACAGAAAAGAGGAGGAGGACACGAAACCACTGAGTATCTTTCTTCATATCTGTAGTCGGAACGAATTTGCAGATCAATGCAAGTATCATAATTCTCCTTTAAGAAATGGTGCCTCTTAGGAAACTGTACGATCATCGAAGGGCTAGAATGATGATTTATCTCCTAAATGCCTTGCACAAGCTTGGTGTTTAAGTAACAACTGCAGAATTTAATTAAACGTTGAAAAGAAAAGGAATATTCCTGCTTCCATCTCACACATCTGTGCTTGACAACACTTTTGAGGGACCTCCTCCTGCCCCCAACACTAAGACACTTCTGGAAGCCTGGCTGACAACAGAAATTGTGTGTGCACGCGTGTGCGTGTGCGTGTTTTAACGAGTAAAGGTCAAATTGTCATTTTGTGTGTGTGATGAATCTTCAATGCGTAGCTCTGGTCCAGTTGCTGAGAGGAGAGGAAAATTAAAAAAGAAAGTCTTATCCTTGCCCACACGCTGGCTCGTGGGAATCCCAGCGCAGCGAAACCTTCCAGGCATAGACTTTATCTTTCCTTGGCCTGCGTAGTAAATGCTGCGTTTGTTCATGAATCCTGGCCTTGTTTGAGTCCTGCTTTGCCCTGAATGTAGTTTTATGAGGCACAAAAATCAGACTGTCATCCTGAAAACAGAAGATTTGTGTTCCCCCCCAGAATGAAATGGTGGCATCGTTCTCCCAATTCGCAGCTCGGTGGGTTTGTGGCTGGAATGCCAATCCGGCGAGGGGCTGGGCACACCGCTGGGCTCGCCTGCGGGAGGGGAGGGAGAGCTGACAGGGCTGAGCCCGAGGCATCATTCACTCCGCGGGCTCTGAATCAGCACACTGACGGCCATTTATGCATAAGTGCTACTTCCCCAGAAGGCCATGGATCGAGGAGGTTTCTTCCTACTACTTTCTCAGGGCTGGGTTCTCTCATAACACATCTAGAACAATTGATGTGTGTGTGTGTGTGTGTGTGTGTGTGTGTGTAGCTCCAGAGACACACTGTGCCGCCAGCAACCAGATGAGAAACCTTAGCAATCAGAAGGCTGCTTTCATAGATCTTTGCAGACCTATGTACATACATATCCCCAAGTTCACAGACTGAAGGAGAACAAGGAATGGCTAGTTCACGCCGTGTCTGTGTTTCATATGCAGAGTACAGAGTGGCATCCAATTCCAAGGACACCACCAGCAACAACTGAAGGTTGGCAGTGTCACAAAAACAGATGCACATTTTGTTCGTGGACCTAAGGGCGTGGACTCACTCAGAGAGGAAGGCAAGTTACAACGGGGGGCGGAGGGTATCTTCTGAGAGGTCACTGTGCCTTCAGAGCATCTCTGGGGCTTGACTATATCAGATACTGGCCATGCTCTCTACACACGCCCCTCTCTTCTGACTCCAGCCTCATTTTGAAACTCATTCCACTCAAATCGAGGGGCTCCCCCTAAGAGTCGTCAGTGAAAAGGAAAGCTGAGCTGAGAAAGCACCGCTTGGAGACTTCCGCACTTTTCCTGAAACAGGAATGGGCTGGGTGCGCTGGGTTTTATGGGGACGCGCGTGTGTGCGTGTGAGGCGCGGCGATGGGCTGCTTGGAGACTTCTGCACTTTTTTTGAAACAGGAATGGGCTGGGTGCGCTGGGTTTTATGGGGACGCACGTGCCAGCAGCTCAGTCTTTCCCTAAGGCAGGCAATGGTGGGCTTTGGATGCCCCTGCGAACAGTGACTGTGCAGTGGGTCACCCGCCCGGGATGGGCTTTGGAGCCCATGACCAATGGCGCGAGCTCCCTCAGTGTCCGCACTCGGAGTGAAGTAGTACATAGCTTCTCAGACATCCATGAATTTCGATGACCCGTTTATAGCCCCGACACAAGCACCGTTCTGCGAGGGGGTTATACAGTGAGGGACTGTTGCCTGGGCTAGCGAGGCTAGTTCTCCCGTGTTGGGGCTCCCTCTCCAACACCTGCCCCCCTTCCTTCCTCCCTGCCCCCCTTCCTTCCTCCCTGCCCCCAGCAGACACCTGACACCTCGTATAACACCTGTGGGGCTTTTATCCTCTTCCCTGCTGGACTGCACACTCTCTGAGGACAGAAGCGCTCTGTCCTGTCCACCATGAGGCCGGGCCTCCCCCGGGCCTCGCTGTGGCACACTCAGCAAAGATTTGGGGCCTGGATGCATGGACAGACCTACTTTGAATTAGACAGAAAGCAGGTCAATGGGCTCCCGAATTGGTGCATTTGGGGAAGAGGGCATTTGCAGGGCACTTGTTCTAAACTTTTGAAGGAACATTTGAATATCGTATTTCTTGGAATCAACTTTTACAGGACAGCAAGAATACTGATAGTTAAGAAACTAAACACGTGAGCCTAGTGATCTTTTCCCAGTTTTAACAGTTCAGAATTTTCAGCTGCTGTTTAATATTTACAATGTAACTCTTCACACTACCCCAGATGCGGTGAAACTGCAGAGCAATGCACACCATCTATGTACCGTGCTTAGAACAAAGCCTGGCACATAGTAGGTGCTCAACAAACAGCAGCCAGTGTCAGCATCCGCAGCATGCCTGTGCAGTTAGCTGTTATTAAGACAAATATATTGGTCATCTTGACACATGAGCGTATAATCAATAACTCAGCCCCGCTAATGCTTTCCTGGTTCTAACCTCAACTAGAGGCACTTGATTTAACCCCAAAGTCTGAAAAATACTGTCATTTAAAAGTCCATTAACTAAGGAAACAAATCCCTTAAAAGGCAATGTATTCATTTTTATTTCCTTCTTCATTCAAGGATCTCTTCTCTCTTCCCCGAACACAAACAAATATTTTCATGGTTCAAAGCTCATGCTCTTCTTAAGATCAAAAGAACTGGCGCCTTTCTTTGTACAGGCCAAAAAGTGTCAAGAAAAGAAAATGAATTCTGGATACCTCCTTTAAAAAAAATCTAGTTTTTACAAAGGTATTACTCCGGGTTGTTGGAAAATAATTAGTACATAACAGAGTCAGCCCATAGCGGTAAAAGCTCTTTACAGAAACCCACCCTTTACTGCAAAAGACAGTTAAAGATCAATCCGGGCTATGAAACGTAAGAAACGAAATGTGTTCCACGGGAAGCCCCTAAGCCGCGGAGGCTAGTTAAGTCTTCAGGAACCATTTTTATCCTACTAAGCCTTTCCCTCCGGCCGCCATCGATCACAGATGCAACCTGTCTTGCTTCCCCTTTGATAAATGGAAGGACGGATTCATCTGTATGTAACTCACCTCCGCTGGCTTTTACATAAAACAGATGCCACAGCTGTGACTGTTTGCAAACAGATGTTTCTGCCCCGACGCCCGGGAGGCACCGCCACAATGTGCTCCTTGTTGCGGGGGGCGAGGGCCTGACACCTGCCAGGGCCCGGTGCCTGCAGAGGCCTCTGTGTGCCCTCGTCCTACCCAGCGGCCCGAGTTCGCACCCAGAGCAGGACAGACTGTCCCACCAGCACTTACCCTCTCTGCGGGGACATCGTGGGCCGGCCCGGGGCACGCAGGGATGTCGAAGGCCTGGTTCTCGCGCGCCGCACACTCGGCCTCCTGGTGGCTGACAGCGGGGGCCTGTTCCTGCCCCTTGTCCAGTTTGAAGAGTTTGTTAAAAAAGCCGGCGTCCTTAGGCTTGGAGGGGGCCGCCGCCCCTGACTCAGGTGGCCGAGGCACGGGTCCCCGAGTGGCAGCGAGGCCGTGGTGGTCGGCGGGGGTGCGGCCGGGGGTTTTATCGGGGCCGGGCCCCCGCGCAGCTGCCGGCCGCAGGGCCATGCTGTCACTCGCGCCTTTGTCCCCTAGGCCGCCCGCGGAGCTGACATCGGGCCGCCCTGGCGCGCGGGGTGGCTCCGATGAATCCTCGCCTCGGTCTCCGGCACGCCCTGGTACCGGCCGAGAGAGAGGCAAGAAAAAATGCGATTTAGCAGCTGGTGCCCGGGGCTTGGCCTCCTTCCCGAGATTCTTCCCGCCGGCACCCGCGACGGCGCTGGTCTCCACTGTCTTTGGGGAAGAAGCGGCCGCACTGTCTTCCTGGACGCTGATTCCCAAATCCACTGCAAACACAAACACACACAGCCGTCATTCAGCCCAGCCCGCGAGGAAACGCAAAGGGTGGGTGACGGACGACCCCCGCTTTCACACACAAAACGCCACCGCGCACACGGCCCGTGGCCATCACCCTGCAGAACAGAGAGTGGCTGTCAGCTGTCCCCGACCCTACTCCTCCAGGGAGAGAGGGACAGAAGGTCCGAGGAGGAAGCCGTGGTGGAAAGCCCCCACCAGGTGCTGCATTCCCCAGGCTCAGGCTCAGGACCTCGGGCATCTCCGCAGGGACCCCTGAGGCGCACATTGTCCCGATGTCCCCTGGGAGGCAGGAGCGGGAGGAGCCTGGGCTCCGCTTCTGGAAGAGGCTGCTCAGCCTTGGGACTCCTGGCCCCTGGGTGGGTCTTTTGTTACGGGGCCCACCTCGTGCATTGGGGTGTTTAGCAGCGTCCCTGGCCTCAACCCACCAAATGCCAGTAGCGCCCCCAAGTTGTCACAACCAAAAATGTCTCCAGACACTGTCAATTGCCCCCTGGTGGCAGGCGGGAGGTGAGGCTGGGGGACAGGGAAGGGGGGAGGGCGACTCGCATTTGGGAACCACTGAGCTCGAATGCCTATTTGAATCCAGGTAACTTACCTGTCCTGTGCCTCGGCGGTCTGGTAAAAGGAGGCGTTTTGTTAGGAAGATGCGTGAGTTAGCATTCTTAGAGCACGTAGAACAGTGCCTGGAACACTAGCTATTGTCAGGACTCATGAGTGAGAAAACAGCAGGAGGTTACGGTTAGAAATCTGCTGAGAATACTAAAGGATTTCAAAAACGAAGACTCAGAAGTTTCTATTTTAAGGCTAGAAGAGCAGATGTCCACGCAAGAAGGCAACTCAGACCTCAGGCCCGCATGGCCTCAGGCACGTGGGGTCAGACCCGGGGGGTGAGCTGCCCGGGACCGCCCCTTCTGCAAGGAGGACTCTGCTGCCGGCATCTCTTTTGCTTTGACCTCTGCATTGACCTTCAACTGCCTTCTTCTCTAGGTCCCTGTTATAAAGCAATTCGATGTACTACACATTTTGGAACCACAGTTAAAGATCAAGATCTTCTACTGCTAAGTTGTATGGCCTTGGACGAGTCACTAAACATTTGGAATGTCCTCATATGTAAAATGGGAATAACAGTAGCTCCCTTGCAGGGCTGTTGAGGCGTTTGAAGGAGAAAACTCTTGCCAAGGACCTGGCACACCGCCTTTTCCATAGTGGGTCTTGGTAGTTGGCAGATACTGTGATTATTGTTAAGGTTTCTGCCACGCCTTTGCCAACATTGCTTTCTGCTTTATAATTTGCTGACAGCTACTGCTTTAAAAAATACTGATTTGAGAGAGAGAGAGGAAGTGAGAGGGAGAGAGAGAGAAACATCGATCCGCTGCCTCCTGCACGCCCTCTACTGGGAATTGAGCCTGAAACCTGGGCATGTGCCCTGACCGAGAATCAAACCAGTGATCTCCTGGTGCATGGGTTGACGCTCAACCACTGAGCCACACCGTCTGGGCGACAGCTACTTCTTAAATATCTGATTGTACGAAGACAGAGAGAAAGAGAAGGGGGAACGGAGGATCTTTTGGTCTGCTCATAGTGGGCATGAACATGGAGTGAGGCATACTACACATATCCACCCATTAGCAAGTGTTGCCAAATTCTAGTATCTCCCAGTGTCTACAGTCAGGAACAAACATGGAGAGAGAGAGAGAGCGAGAGAGAGAGAGAGAGAGAGAGAGAGAGAGAGAGGGAGAGAGCTGGATTCTTGTGCAGAAGGGCAGCCTCCCCATTCAGCTCCAAGGAGCACAGAGGAAACCCACCGGGGACCCATGGCAAGCACCAGGGTTTCCTCCTAAACTCAGACCTCAAGGAACCGCCTGCAGGAACATTGACCATAACTTCCAGCTCTTCTTAGCCTTTTCCCTGTGGTCCCAGAATCCATCATCACGGTCAATGTTACTCTCAGAGGGGACAGGAGGGAGGGGAAGAGTGGGAGTAAGAAAGTGATAGATGAGTATGTCGGGTGCCAAGAAAGCCAGTAAGCGGCTGAAGTGTCAGAGTGAATATAAATGAATTGCGGGGCTGGTCCATGCCAGAGAAAAGGAAACAGCTGACAGAAAGGGAGAGACTACAATTCAGAAGAAGGAAGGGCTTTTCAAAATGCCAAGAGCATCAACTGATCTCTCTCGGTCCCTTTCCTCTCTTCCTCTCTCTCTGGCTGGAAACCAGAGGAACAGAGGCGAGTGCTACAGCCGCAGAAAACGGCTCTGAAAAGCATTTCCTGTGGACGGATTTTTTAAAAATGCCAATATATTGCTTTGATCAAGGATGCATTTCCTATATCCCAGGATCCAGACGAGACTTCAATGCATTTAGAGATTACAACAGATGCAAACCATCGCTCTTGATATCAGAGAATGGGCGAAGTGTTTTTTGATAACTTGTGAGATCTAGGACTCCAACATGGGACATTCCATGACATCGAAGCTCTGCCCCCCAAATTGGGTGAGTGCATAACCACGCCCATGCCCTGGAGCTTCTATTTCCCTTGCTAAAATGCTCACCTCCCAGGTGGGCACATGATCTGAGCAAGACTAATCAACCTGGGAGTTTTGCCATTAGAACAGAGTTTTGCCCTTTGTGCTTGGGTTGGCAAACAAGTAGGGGGTACATCGGAGCTGGTGGCCTTGGCCATCCCTTTTTGGGAATGCTTGCCCGCAGATGACACTAACACAGATGAAAACAGAGCCAGAAGATCAGGGAGCAGAGAGAGGCCCAAGGATAGCATTTGGACACCTGGATCCAGCTCTGCCTGAAGCTGGCTTTACCATTACAGGGCTAACAATCCCCCCACCCGCCCCCGACTCACTTATGCCAGTTTAAATTATGTACATACTCAGTGACTTGGAGAGAATTTCAGGGGCTTGGTCAGTACCTATTTCACTAGCCAATTAGTGGCAACCAATTCTCTCCTTGAAATGGAGTCTCCAGGCTCTTCAAGTCTGCCTGGGAGGCAGTTAGTATGGGAGGAAAGAAGGTGAAGAGAACGAAATGGGAGGAAGTGAGTTCTAAGGAGCTGGATAGAAGTGAAAATAACTTTGTCGTCTCAGTAAGAGGAAAGAAATCCACTTGGGGAAATGAGATTACAGTCCTTTGTGACCTTAGATCAGTGGTTCTCAACCTTCTGGCCCTTTAAATACAGTTCCTCATGTTGTGACCCAGCCATAAAATTATTTTCGTTGCTACTTCATAACTGTAATGTTGCTACTGTTATGAATCATAATGTAAAAATCCGATATGCAGGATGGTCTTAGGCGACCCCTGTGAAAGGGTCGTTCGACCGCCAAAGGGGTTGCGACCCACAGGTTGAGAACCGCTGCCTTAGATAAACATTAAAAACAAACATGTTTGAAAACATTAACTTACACATACACATACTCACACACACAAATCCAATCTTCGTGAGTGAGCAGAAGGAGATCCACTGGAGCCCTGGCCGGGTAGCTCAGTTGGTTAGAGCGTTGTCCCGACATGCCAAGGTTGGGGGTTCAAACCCTGGTCAGGGCACATATAAGAACCAACCAATGAACGCATAAATAAGTGGAATGACACACTGATGTGTCTCTCTTTCTGCCTCCCTTCCTCTCTCTCTAAAACCAGTAAAAAATTAAAATAAAAACCCATTGGAGTGACAGGTTTTATGCTCTTGCAAAGATGGGGATAGTTTACGCGCGTTGCGGACATTATTCTGGAAAGAATAAAATTCCCCTTCCGATGAGCAGAACCGAGCTTTCATTCCCTAGGAGGAAGCTTGGGAAAACCCAGCGCATCTTGAATCTGGTTTCAATAAAAGGTTTTCTCCTAGAGCAAACAGACGACATACCAAAGAGTTTCACTTTCCATGAAAAAATGTGCAAGAGTTTAAGGAAGATGAAACGGCATCAAGTACAGGCCGAGGGCAGCCCGGCGTCAGGAGGGAGGGACATTGACCTCTTCAGTGCAGGAAAGACACTGCGTCCGGTGCCCAGTTTTCTTTCCTAAGAAAGTCATGCTATCCCGCGGGGACTGAGCACTGGCTTCCAGGGCAGCTCAGGGCAATTGTTAAAGAATTCACACTGTGGATGGGAAGGGCCTGGGTTTAACGCTGAACCCGTCATTTATGAAACACCTGACCTGGTCAGGCTACGTCAGCGGTTCTCAACCTGTGGGTCGAGACCCCTTTGGCGGTCAAATGACCCTTTCATAGGGGTCGCCTAAGACCATCCTGCATATCAGATATTTACATTACGATTCATAACAGTAGCAACATTACAGTTATGAGGTAGCAACGAAAATAATTTTACGGTTGGGTCACAACATGAGGAACTGTATTTAAAGGGCCAGAAGGTTGAGAGCCACTGGGCTATGTCTTCTCTTTGTGCCTCAATATGATTATAAAACGAGCAAGGAAATCACAGTGCCTTCTTCACAGAGTGGCTGTAGGGATCAAATGACATGTTTCCTGGAAGACACTGAACACGGCAGGTGGTAGGTGGTGGGTATTCAGTAAACATCAGTTGTTTCATAATATTTACATATTATTCCTACAATCATCAGCTTACATTCCTAGATATCAGTCATAAAATAACGAGTTATTCCAAGGGGTCAGCCTACAAACCCGAGGGCTCTGGAAAGACTTTAAAAATAGAAATGCAATGCATTAATTTATCCTCAGAAATCTGAGAATCTGGGCCAGAGAAGTTTCAGGTATGGGTATCATTTAGGCACCGAGTATTCTGAGTCAAAGCAAGCTGCTTCATTAGAGTTCTAATGAGATATTTAAAAAATAAATACAGTTTGTATTACAATATTGAGAACTTTGGAGGAAGGATTATCTTCTCAGAGGTCATTTTAAAAAGAACTCATGGCTGTGGCTGGTTTGCTCAATGGTTAGAGTGTTGGCCTACAGACCGAAGGGTTGAGGGTTTGATTCCTGGTCAAGGGCACATACCTTGGTTGCAGGTTCCCCAGCCCCGGGGAGGGGCATAGGGGTGGGTGTAGGAGGCAACCAATCGATATGTCTCTCACAGGTCAATGTTTCTCTCTCTCTCTCTCCCCCCATCCTCTCTCCCTTCCACTCTCTCTAGAAATCAATGGGAAAATATCTTCAGGTGAGGATTTAAACTTAAAATAAAAAGAACTCATGATTTAACCCCCTGGGCAGTCTATTGGTTTAAGAGGAGAAAATAGAGCTGAAAAGGGGACCGGCCACTGGTGACCTCCCACCCGGGTGGCCCCTCCCTGTGAGCACACACAGGAACACTTTATCGTGGGCAGGATGCCTGGTGAGCCCAGAGCCAAGCAAGCACGCTTGGAGTTGGCTATAGGGTTTAAATGTTTAACGCTTCCTGCTGGGATAACTGGTGGTGGTGATTAAAAAAAGAAGCGACCTTTGTTAAGAGATGTGAAGTAGGAAAAAACTACAATAGCAGAGGTTGGCATTTATGATGTGGCCCGCTTGGGGTTTCGCCCGCAGTGTTTAGATTTTTTTGAATTGGAAAACTTCATTTGAAATTCCTAAAATCCGGCTTTCATTGCAACCTCTTCTTATCTGCTGAGGGATTCCCGCAGGGCAGCCGGCCCGGAGCTGAGTGGCTCCTTCTAGACCAGCGGTTCTCAACCTGTGGGTCGCGACCCCTTTGGGGGTCGAACAACCCTTTCGCAGGGGTCGCCTAAGACCATTGGAAAACACATATATAATTACATATTGTTTTTGTGATTAATCACTATGTTTTAATTATGTTCAATTTGTAACAATGAAAATACATCCTGCATATCACATATTTACATGACGATTCATAACAGTAGCAAAATTACAGTTATGAAGCAGCCACGAAAATAATTTTATGGTTGGGGGTCACCACAACATGAGGAACTGTATTAAAGGGTCGCAGCATTAGGAAGGTTGAGAACCACTGTTCTAGACGGAGCGATTCCAGTCCTCTCTATGCCGCCCAGAGGTGCCTGCCGGGCCTCAGAAGCAGGGGTCTGAGGGAGAGTCTGAATCCCTGGAGGGCATTCGAGAAAACATGGGGGTCACCACCGCCAGCACTTCTGATCCAGGAGGTCTGGCTGGGGCCCCGGAATCTGCAGGTCTAACGGTTCCTGTTGTGGCCGGGATGCTCTGGCCCAGGACCCCTCTGGGAGTCAGGGACACGGCACAGCTTGCACAGTGATGGAGGGAGCCAGGCTCGGCTTACAGGGAAGGTCAGAGCAGGGATTTTAACCAGGGGGCCTGTCTGCCTCCACACGCCACACTGGGTGATTTTACTCCATTGCTTTCATCTCATCTCCCGTAAATCTGGCCTCCTCAGCTGTCCCGCACCAGGAGAGCTGAGAGCTGTTCCAGTTGAATTGTGTGCCCACAGAGGATGGAGTCCTCACCCCCAGTGCCCGTGACCCCCTTTGCAGATGACCAGGTACATATGAGGTCACCGAGGAGGAAAACCCGGTGTGACCGCACCTTATACGAGGGGGGATTTGGACACAGGGACAGACGCACGGAAGGACGATGCTGTGGGGACACAGACACCACGTGGAAGCCGAGGAAGCCTGAGGCCCCAGGAGCTCGCACAGAGGCGGGGAACAGCCCCCCACAGCACTCAGAAGGGAACGGCCCCCCACAGCCCTCAGAAGGGAACAGCCCCCCACAGCCCTCAAAAGGGAACAGCCCCCCACAGCACTCAGAAAGGAACAGCCCCCCACAGCACTCAGAAGGGAACAGCCCCCCACAGCCCTCAGAAGGGAACGGCCCCCCACAGCCCTCAGAAGGCACCACCCCTGCGACACCTCGAGCTGGGACTTCTGGCCTCCGCACTGCCCGACAACCCATTTCAGTGGCGTAAACCAGCCGCTGGGACACTGTTAGGCACCCCCGGCGACAGACACAGGTGTGTCCAGGTGAGCCTGGGCCTCCGATCCTCCGTCTCATTTCCCCGTCACCAGGATCAGCAGTCCCGGTCCCGAGAGGCCCCGTGGCACTGACCTTCGTCGTAGAGTTGAACCGTGTAGGTTGACACCATCACCGGGGTCCCGTTGTGAACACAGTCCCTCTTTGACGCCACCTGCACAGACACGTGTCAGTATCAGTCAAGTCAGACCTCAAGGCCACGGGGTGCCTCCCAAGATGACACTTAATTTAAAGACCGTGTTTCTGGGGACTCCCAGCATTCCCTTCGAGAAATGCCATCTCCCCCCTAAAGACTGGATTCCCGGGACCCTGAGAACACCACTTGTCTGCGTCTCAGCTCAGGAGCCCACGGGCGCAGCAGGGGGGGACCCACGGGTGATGGGACGCCCAGGCTCACTGATCAGTGGGGAACATTCAGCACGTGACTCCGAAGCCTGTGAGGTTAACCTCGCCCCACCGTCCTGCACACACAGCCGGGCCCTTAGTCAACACACCTGTCGCACCCAGGGAGCTCGCTGCAGCCTTTGCCTGCTCCACACTCCCCTCACCTCATGCTGCAGCCTTTTTCCAGTTTTAGGGCCCTGACCTGATATTTTTATTTTCTGTTATTTATTGTAGATATTAAAGAAGATTATGTGTGTGTGTGTGTACACACATACAGACATACACATATACACACATGGAAAGCAAAAAGTCACAATAGAGAAAATAATGGTATGTCAGGTCAGTTAAGTAATAAAATCATCTGAATTATACCACTAATAGTTGATATTAATTGAAGAATAATGTTATGCTAAGTGCTTTGCTGATTCTGTTAGTAGTGTAAGCCGTTAATAAGTGCAGAGAAAAATAAAAACGAAAAGACTAAACAGCAGCAACCAGCTAAAAGGTGGGGCCTTCCTGGGGGGACACAGAAGACTTTTCCTTTCTTTACATTTTTTAAATGGTTTTCGTTGTTAAAGTAAGCCCGTGTTCTCGAGTTTATCGTGAACTCTACCAAGAATTCACGAAAGTGAAACATCAAGCCCACGTCACCATGTGGCCCCGAGGTTACAGCCGGCTTCCCAGGGCCAATACGTGGGGTGCAAAGTAGATTTATTTGGCTCACAGAATTTTAAAAAGCATTTTGGAATCAGTTGCCAATATTTAAAAACCAGGAGATTCCATCAACACTGTTTTCCAACTCCTGATGGAAGTAAGAGTCGGGAACCTCTTGGCGGTGTACATTGGGCAGAGCCCGCACCTCCGAATGGGCTCAGCACACGGCTCGGCTCCCTGCGACCGCCTCGCCCTGGAGGCCAGAGGCTCCCGGGCCAGACATGGACTCACCGGGCAGCTTAGAACCTGCTGCTGCCGGGCCCCCCCCGGAGGGTTTCAGCTGGCCGTGGGGCCAGCCCTCAGGGTTTTAAAAGTCCGAGGTAATGAAAGTGTGCGGTCAGGTTGAACACCCGCTATGAGTTTTCAGCCGTTTCTTCAAACCCAGCCTTCCATTCCGAGCAGGAATTCCCCCTGTGATCTGATCAGTGCTCGCTCACAGGCATCATCTTCCTCCTGGAGGAATTCCAGGTCTCACCCTGACGCCATCTCTGACACCTGATGGTGGAAGTGCCGGCTCTCCGCTCCCTGGCCACGGAGACCTGAGGAGAAGGCTTCCAGAGAAGTCTTTCAAAGATGAATTCCTAAACGAGTGCCCCCTGCCCCCTGCCCCCTTGGCTGCACACGAGGGCTCTGGCCTCCCTCCCTCACAGGTTCCTATGCACTTGGTCCTGGGTGGCCGCTGGGTCCCGGCTGATTCTGATGTGCAGCGAGGCTTCGAACGACCAATTGTCCTCGGGGCTGTCATCCTCGCACGGTGACAGTTGCCCCCTGTTCTGTGCACGGAGGACGTTTAGCGGCATCCCTGGCCTCTGCCCACTAGGCCAGTGGCACTACCTGAGTTGTGACGACCAGAAATGTCTCCAGACATTGCCAAGTGCCCCCTGGTGGGGACGGGCAAAATCACCCCCAGTTGAGAACCACTGGCCCAAACCCACCTGGGAGCAGGTGTCACATGGGCTCCAGAGGGATCACCTTGGAGGTCCTTAAAGACAGAGGATCCCGAGGCTCCCAGCCCTGCCGCTTCTGATTCAGGGAGTGTCCGTGGGGCCCTAGCGCCTGCGTTTTTGCCAAGCTCCGTGATGGATTCCGGAGGTTTCAATGCAACAGGACAAGCCATGGGGAGAGCGGGCCCATGAAGTGAGCACTGAGCAGGCCATTTATTCATCCTCCCTGCCTCCTGCCCTCTCCTCCCCCCGTTCTGCCTGGTGGTAGCTCATGTCCAGTGACCGCAACTACTCTACCTCATGAGCGTCTGTTTCTGAATCGTTCTCTTGCTCTTCAGCTCTTTGGTGAACACTCATTTGGTTACCCATGGTTCCTGCAAGAGAGAAAAAAGAGAGAAATTAAAATTCAAGACAAACAACAGTAGAGACCTGACAGGTGACTGTGGCATGTCATCACCATGGCCTACATTTATTTGGGGGAGAGAGACATTTTAGACCGTTAATCCACCAAGTTCAAGTCAAATGCAGCCCCGGTTTTCAATTGCGTTTCATTTCTGGGGTAAATATTTATCATGACGAACAGTGTATTCAGTGTGGGTAGCATTTCTTCCCTCTCGGTCACAGCTTTTATACCCAGGAGATTTTAGGATGAAGATGATTAAAGGAATACTTACAATTTTTAGCATTCTCTGATCCTCAAACTAAATTAGGCTCCCTGTTAAAACCCATCCTAGCACAAGATTTTTTTTTATATAGCATTCGTCACTACTTGTAATTATATATTTATTTGACTATATTTTCCTCATTCACTGATTCAACAAATATATACTGAGCACCAACTCTGCATCTTATGCTGCCCCAGGCACTAGGGTTACAACTATGAATTAAAGAGATGAGGCCCCTGACCTCACAGAGCTGCAACCTGGGGGTTGGGGGGGGCTAGTGGTGGTGGGTGGACAAACAAATAAACAAGAAACCCACAAACCAGGCCATTTCTGATGACAAGGCAGCTTGGTAGGTGGTTATGAGCACAAAGCTGGAGCAAGACAACCTGAGCTTCAACCCTCTTTCTGCCTCTCGTCACTGTGTGTCCTCGGGTGAGTGAATTAGCCTCTCTGTGCCTCACAGGAATCCTACGTACTAAATCAATTAATTCTTGCTAAGTGGTTAGAATAATGTCTAGCTCATAAGAAGCAATATAGAAGTGCTTGTTAAGCAAAAGACACAGGATATGATGCTATGAATAAAATAAATTGCTAACATAGCAAGAGGGGGCCACGGTAGACGACAAGAGGCCCAAGTAACGACTGGCCCAGACTTGGAGGGCAAAACTGAATATGTAACTTCTGCCCCTCCCCCCAATACATCGTAAGAACCACGAGGGCAGGACTGTCTGTCTTACCCACCGTTGCATCTCCTGTTCTCCACGCTGCATTTACACGTATCACGTGCTAACCATTACTTATTGGTTGGAGGGAGGGACGCCACATTGGTAACTACCCTCACCTGGCATGTTGGGCCAGACAAGCTCACACCATCGCTGAGCCTCTGAGCCTTGTTATAATCACAATGCTAACAGCCAGCAATTACTTAGCATGCTGTCCTCCACGCTCTGATTTCGAAGTGCCTTTCCTGCATCTTCTCATGTGGCCCCACAGCACTTGTGAGACAGGTGTCATCATCTCGCTCTGAGTCCCAGGAGGTTCCATTACATCCCAAAGGTCACCCAGGTGTATGGCAGAGGCAAGATGCAAACACAGGCTGCCGTGCTCCTGACCGCTGGGAAGCTCCACGCTTTATCACCTCCCTCGAGAGGAGGGAGTCGAGTCTCCCAAACCCACCCAGGACACGTGCCGAGCGCGGATCTGACCCAGAGTCCGTCCGGTCCCAGGAATGAGCTCTTCCAGCTGCTCTAGACCTGCTGCCTGGCTACCTAAACACCACTTCACACACCGAAAGCGATTCCAGCGGAGCCCCACCTCCAACACCTGGCCACGGGCCCACCCGCTCTGGCAGCTTTCAGAATACAAGCCAGGCCTGATTTCTGTCTGAAAGCAGCCACTGCACCTCCAAGGGTCCCATGGGCCTCTCGCCCGCCGTGTGAGTTTTTATGCCCTGGAAATTGACACGTCAAGTTGGCAGAAATTACCGAGGCCGGAAAGGGTCGTAGATCTCACCTTCCGTTCTCTCGGGGGATCTGGTAGATAACAGGATCGGGGGATTTGACAGGCTCTTTAATTGCACCAGGAATAAAGCTGAGCAGCATTAACACATACTGGACACTCGGTATTTTGCAGTTTTTCTATTTGTAAAATCCACGGTGTGCGTAATCACAATAGGTCATCACTCCATCTACAAAGGGGGCATTATGAATATCACACTGAATTCTCAAGACCAGGGTCAGCACATGGCAGCTGAGGGACAGAGCCCGCCCGCAGGCTGTTTGGTACAGCCAGTGAGCTAAGCACGGGTTTCACATTCAGAAAGTGGTTGGAAAAATCAGAAGAATCATGGATTGCGACTCATCATAATGATATGAAATTCAAATGTTGGTTTATTGGAAGACAGCCATGGGGGCAACTCACCTCTCGAGTCCGCCCACACTCCCTGATCTGAGAGTGTACTTTTGTTTTAATTAATCTCTGTGCTTTACTAGGAAAAAAAAAAAAAAAAAGGAAGACAGCCACATTCATTTTCTTAAAATTTTTTATTTTTATTTATTATTTATTTTTTTATCATCGATGTACAGCTTTCTGGAAAGCTTAACAATCCCTTTGCAAATAAGTGGATTGAGGCGGCTGAGAAATTATATGTTACCCATAGTAAGACTGACCAGGGTTTGAACCCACTGTGTATAAAAATAACGACAATAACAGCTCTAACAACCATACTAATCAAATAGTAATAACAACAAATTTGCTGAGTGCTGTCCATGTGTTGAGAAACTGTTCTAAGAGGGTTGCTTGCAGTAAACTAATTCACTCCTTTACAGCCAATCAGCACGACCATTTTACAGATGGGAAAACTGAGGCTCCTAGGTTAAAGGTTGTGACCCAGGCAACATGCACAAATACACACACACCGAACTCTGTCTCCCTAAATGCAGCTTTTCACACAACCTTTAAAGCTCCTAGTATTCAAGTTAAATTCAGTCCAAGTTGGGGTTTGAGGTTATGAAAAATGTTTGAGGCCACCTATTGTCCAATGTCAGTATCAGCAGAAATGAATATTCAGCCTACACAAGGTGAGGCCAATGCTTCCCAATTAAACCTTCACAATTAAAACATCAGTTAAAAGCTTAGCAATTAAAAGTTGGCAACGGAATGGCAAGTCTTTTAATGCCCAAAAGATAGTACAAAGAATAGAACGGTGACATAATCACAACAGACGTGCAGGACGGGCCTACCATGTGCCAGCCAGTGCTGGGCGCTCTGGGCAGAGAGCAGTGCAGCATGTAGGCAGGGATGTGGGCTCTGGAGATGAACCCTGAGTTTGGAATCCCTGCCAGGCTTCATCCTGAGTATGTGACCCTGGGCAAGTTACTGAGCCCTGCTGGGCCTCAGTGTCCTAATCTGTATAATGGGGATAACCACAGCCCCCATTTTAAGAGGTTGTTGTGAGAATTAAATTAATCTATGCAAGGTGCCCTGGGAAGGGCCTGGCACACGATGATGCCCATGCAAGTGTTGGCATGGTTAGGATTATCGCCATCATTATTATTGGTACTAGAGGCCTGGTGCATGAAATTCCTGCATGGGTAGGGTCCCTAGGCCTGGCCGGCGATCAGGGCCAATCTGTGGGGTGACCAGTGGTGCGATTGGGGCCCCTGCTCGCACCTGCCTTGGCCTGGCACCACCTGGTTGCTGCCCCCACCCATCCACCACCACCACTGGTTGTTGTCTGTGGGGTGACCAGCAGGGCGATTGAGGCCCCCGCTAGCACCCGCCTTGGCCTGGTGCTGCCTGCTTGCCTGCTTCACCATCCAGCCATGGTCCCACACTTGTTGGGGTCCATCGGGGCCGGCATCGCCTCTACTGTCGCCCACGGCCAGCACCACATTGCCGATACCTGCCATGTTCCACACCACCCCCTGGTGGTCAGTGCAAGTCTAACTCCCGGTCGGTCAAACTCCCACCCGTGGGGACAATTTGCATATTAGCCTTTTATTACATAGGATTTTCTGTCAGTGCCCCCCCGCCCCGAAAGCTCCTTGATGGTAAGACTCAACTGAGGAACCCGCCAGCATTTCAGATTCTCACCAAAAAGCCAGGTTGGGGCCCCGGAGCTGTAGTTTTAGCAAATACACAGGTAAGGTACAGTGATGGTGACATCTGTCCCAGGGACAAGGGTGTTCTGGGAGGCAGGACTTTCCTGTTACAACCAGGATGGGCTGACCACCTTATTAGCCTCTCCAGGACTCTGTGAAGTAAGGACTCTTTTTATCCCCATTTAACGGATGACAAAACTGAGGCTCAGGGCAGTTCAGGCAATGATTCCTGTGACGTTTTCTCAAGTCTCCAACAAAAGAGACAAATCAGATAGAGGTTTTCATCCAGAAAAATGTCTTCATTTGAAAGAGCTAGCTTCTATTTGGAGGAGGGCAGCGTCTGAAGGTGGTGTCATGTTGCCCCTTCTCTCAGGAGCCGATGGTGTCAGTTGTTTTGCTTTGGTGACCGTGGCTGACATTAAACACGAGCTGCCCTACGGCAGAGCGTTTTGTTTTTGAAATTGGACTCGTGTTTGAGGGCCTCGCATTTTGAGAACGTGGGGTAAATCTTTCTCTGGGTGGAGGTCATTCAGATGAAGAAGTCCTTTTATTTCTCCACTTCCCGGCTGTGTCCTTGAGGCCAGTCCTCAAACTGGGCCACACTTTAGAATCACCAGTGACATTCCAATCCCGTGCTCAGGCCCCAGCCAGACCGATCCCATCAGCTTCTCCAGGGCTGGGGCCCAGCATCCCTGTAGTTTTAAGATCTCGAGGTGGTTTCCATGACAGCCAACGCTGAGAGCCACTGTTTTGGGTATTTCGGGGTGAACAAGTGTCCCTGGCTGGGAACCCCTTGGGTGCAGCCTTCCCTGACTCACAGAACCAGGCTGGGGATTCCCAGGTGCAGGCAGGGCCCTGGGAACCAACCACTTCCAGCCGGGGCACCTGAGCATGTCCCCAACCTTCCGGGCACACCTTGTTGGCCGGTTGTGTCAGCCTGCAAACAGACACACCTGGTCTGCAGCGTTCTTTTCTGAAATGTGTGCAGGCCATGCTTGCTCCTGGACAGCCTCGCCTTCCCGCTTGGCTGTGAGGAGGGAGGAGGGTGTGGGTGCCCCCGGGGAGGACGGCGGAAGGGCTGCCTGAGTGGGGAGCACTCACCCTCCTCCTCCGAGAGAAAGCTAAGGCCTGAGCCAGCCTCTGTCAGTCTCACCATGATGAGGCTTGAAGCAAGGCATGCGCTCTCCAGATGCATTTGTCTTGTGGAAGGGGCCAGTATTCACCATGATGACAACATTAAACACCTTGCGTGTTTGCTGTTGTGTGTGTCCTCACTTCCCTGGCCTGGGCAACCCCCCTCTGGGTTAGATGCTAGTATTTACTCAAGTTTCTGGTGAGAAACTGAGGCACAGAGAGGTCGTGGCACCAGCCCAACAGGCCTTGTACATCACAGTGTTTCAGGGAAGGTTAATTGAGGCGGGCACCCAAGTGGTCCTGGGACAGATGTATAGATATACTGGAGATCTCTCTCTCTGTTATCTTATGAAAATGTTCTCCTTAGAAATGTGCTGCTCTCCGTTCTGACTCTCAGTAACTCACAGGCAGTGTTTCTCGAACTGGGGGTAGTTTGGCCCCCCCCCCCCCAACACACACACACGTAGACATTTCTGCAGACAGGTTTGAGCATCAGGACTCAGAGTGGGCAGCCACAGTGCACAGGATGCTGGCAGCAGAGGATGATCTGCCCCAAATATCGCCAGTGTCGCAGTGGAGGGACCTGCTCCGGGGCTGGACCTAGTGATTTTCTCCTTGTGGTGGCCCAGGGCCTCCTGGGACCTGCTTTTCTGAGATCTGGTTAGGGAGCCATCCCTGGTGATGAAACAGCAAACCCTCCACCTGGGGTCAGGTCCTGCTGGCACCAGCTGCGGGCAGATGCCTCCACTCCTGTCTGTGAGGTGAGGGCCGAGAGAGGAAATTGCAGACCCAACCTCATCGGGCTCCTGTGAGGTGACAGTGGCCTTTACACCCACGATTGACATTCACTGGGTTTACATGCAGGTTAACAGTGAGCCCACCTCCTGGGGACCCATCAAACAGTAAACCCGGTCCCAGAGGCCGGAGAAAGAGCAATCAGTCTGCAGCCGTGGCAGCGAAATGACTGTCACAGGGAGGGGCAGGTCCTTGGAGGGTGGATGGTGACAGAATTAGTCACCGAGCAAACAGAAATGCCTTGAACGATGCAATGGCCTGTAGGCAAACTGTGAGCCCTCCTCACCCCCCAGTGGAGGGTGGTGCCAACATGGCCAGGCTGGCACACGCAGCAGAACAAGCCCTCTGCCCCCATCTCCAAAGGCAAGGTCAAGGTGAGTGAAGAGAGCAGACCTGCTCTCCCACGCCCTGTGGTCCTGCATTTCCCGGAGTTCCCCAGCACCACACCGCCAGGTGCAGTGGTACCGCCTGTCTCCTCCACAAGGGGGCGCATGAGGACTGACCACCCTGCATCCTGCTATGGGACCACCTGGGTCCAGGGGAAGGGGTGCCTTCATTAAAACGGAACTGCGTGTTTTTGGGATACTTGCTAATTGATGTCTTAGTTAATTATCCTATCTAATAAAAGTCTAATATGCTGTGTCCAGCTGTCTGGTCAGCCATTCAACCAATCAAAACATAATATGCTAATGATATGCTAAGGCCGCTCAACTGCTCGCTATGATGTGCATTGACCACCAGGGGGCAGACGCTCTGACTGGTAGGTTAGCTTGCTGCTGGAGTTCAGCCAATTGGGACTGAGTGAGATGGGCCAGACACACCCTGTAGCCCTCCTGTGTTCCCTCCCAGGCTGGCCAATCGCCCCGGCCCTGATAATGCACCAATGGGGTCCCTCGGCCTGGCCTATGCCCTCTTGCAATCTGGGCTGAGGGACACACCCCCCCGCCAAGTGCATGAATTTCATGCACTGGGCCTCTAGTGTTTATATAAATGGTTGATGCTCCCGTGTCTTAGAGCTCACTACCTATTCTCAGCATTGCCCAAACATCATCGAGCTAAGGGCAGCAGGTAACACTGACCGAAGAATTATTGATGATGAGCCAGGCAGGGCCAGGATCAGGGAGAGGCCCAGGTGCAAATGCAAACAGGTGCCCTCTCAGGGTTGGGCAGGCTCAGCCAGGGAGTGTCTCCCTGCTTTGCCCCAGGGGCCTGGTTGGCCTCACCCTAGTCCCGGCCCTGGGGCAGGCATTTTCTTTCCATCAGCTGCATTTTCCTTGCAGCAGCGGTCACTCCCCATTACACAGATAAAGACTCCCAGACCGTGATGCAGTGCCCTCACCCCAGAAGGTGAACTGTGTGAGGGCAGGCACCTCGCTTGTCCTGCTTGCTCATGGTGAGCCCCCAATCCATATTTGGTGATTAAATGGAGAAGTGGTCCCCAGGCCAGAAGCTGTGAAGAGGCAGTTAGGGTCGGATCTGTTTCCACGTGACTTAGGCACTTGAATCCTTAATCACTTCCCGCCCAGCTCTGGGCAGAGGCCAGAGGCGCTGCTGACACTGACAGTCAACAGCTTCACACTGGAGAGGACGGGTGAGCCTGCGTGCACTGGGCCCCTGAGTCTCCCCAGGCCTCCCCACACCGCCCCGTGCACCTCCTGCCATCAGACACCAGCCTTCGTGGGCTCTTCCGGGCCAGCACTCCCCAAGTGCCTGCCTTCTCCCTGAAAAGCCCTCCCTCCCAGGGCTCCGAGCCCTCGGGGAAAGGATCTCCCAGGACTTGGGGCGCTGGCTCGGTGGCCCACTCTCCTTAAACCTTAGTGTGCCCCTCTCTCCTCTTATTTACGGAGGGAGCAGGACTGCACACCCCAGGCCTGAAGCGGTGCCATCACAGCTTGGATGAGGTGCGGGGGGAGTGAGCCACTAGTGCGAAATGTAAGGAGGACCCCGAAAACTTAGTCCTCAAGATGAACAACGTATTTTCACACAACCTTTAACGAACCAGAATGAGTGCTGTGACTATCCCATCTGTACCTAACATGTTATTCTGCTCACCATAGATCTCTTGGCATTGGTTTAAAATTTTTAAAATATTGCCTTAAAGTATCATTTATTCTGGTGACTGAGTTTCTGGTATTGCTTCAGTCTGCTCCTGTGGGGAGTGCCTCACTCACGTCACTCAAGTCCTGGTCTTGACGTGACCTCCTTTCTGTGAGACCCAGAGGTGCCCTCCCCCTGCCCAGCCTCAGCTTCCTAAATGTAAGTGGAGAAGACGACAGGACAGCAGCAACAAAAATCACAGCTCACATACGTCACGCGCACACGTGTTCGAGCCCTGGTCCTTCCGCCCTCATGGCCTTGGCTTTGATCTCGGCACTATTATTACCCCATTTTACAGATCAGGAGCCTGAAGCTCCAGGGCCCCCCGCCCTCCAATCATCATGACTCTCCAGGCAGAGAACGAGGCTGCAGGCGATGCAAGTTCCTGGAGTCCTGCAGCTGGGATTACAACCGTGAGTGTGAAATAAGACAAATTGCGCAAAAAGCCAGGCTCGCAAATGACACTCAAGGTTTCTTCTCCCTTCTCCTCCCCGTCTCAGACAATGCTCCCAGGGACCCTCAAAGTCAGCTTTACCGCTTTACTGTGGGCATCCTTGTCCTGACAGAGGTCCCCAAATCGCATACCTCACTCCCCCACTGCTGGTTACCCCACCCCCACCCCAAATTTTACACTGAAAATGACCCTCAGTGGTTCTCTGCAAATAGGAGCTATTTCTGTTGCTTTGCACCTGGCACTGCCCACATAAGCGTTGCATCCTCTGCAAACCTTTCCGGTAAGGCTGTCTTCGGGTCCATCTCACAGAGGGTGAAGCAGAGGCTCACAGACCCCAAGGCCACACAGTGAGTCAAGGGCAGGGCTGGGGTCAAACAACCCTCGCTGACCCCTGCTTCTGCAGGTCCCTGCCTGCCACAAACTGCAAACCCTCACACCACGCTGGAAGGACCTAGGAGAGCTTACCTGTTGAGTCCCTGGAGAGCGTGTCTTCAGTCCCGATGTCACTTGGAGCTGCTCGGGTGCAGGGCGCCTTGTCTGCAGCTGGTTCGGCCCAGTACCAGCTGTCAACTGAGCCGGCTCCGTGCCCTTTGCTTCCTCATCCGGAGCCGGCTGGCTGAATACACAGGCAGGGCAAACACCGTCTGGGTGGGGCCACCTGTGCCCTGACTGCCCTATGGCAGCAGCGTCTCTTCAATAAAAACCAGCCAATTGATTTCTCTCGCTCTAGTGCCTCCCTGGCACTCCAAGCATCCCGTCCAGGGCCCCTCACCCACTGCGGCCGCTCAGGTTGACCTGGGTAGCTGATTCCTTCCCCAGTTACCATGAGTCATGGTCAGAGCAGGGAAAACACGTTCTGTAGGGTTTTGCAGTTCTGTCCGCCTTTCACCTTCATTTATTCCGGAACACCACCTCCACCACCACTAACCAAACCATTAGATTGGGAGGAAATAGCATCTCACCCACTGAACTGCCCTGCTCATGTCAACATCACTCCCCAAGGGCTCTGGGCACCGGGAAGCAGGTAACCCTCATTGCTCTGGGGTCAGAGCGTGGCATGGGAAGGCCAGGACAGGAGGTTTAATTTATTTCATTCCAGGAGGGGTATTTATGAAAATGTCCCACAAGGACCATGCAATACAGTCTGAGAGCATACATTAAAAATAGCTAAAGGGGATAGAAAAACAAAAGTGGGTACAGCAATGGGACGAGGGTCATTAAACATGTGCATGTTGATTTACAGACTTGGTATGAAGATACCGAGCTTCCTAACAGCCAGGGCAAAAAGGGAAACATGGTAAATTATACTCTTCAGTGTTCTTGAAAAACCATGTAGGAGAAATGCAGACTAGTAATTACTGTGGCTTCATTCATTAATATGCTCATCCAAGCATCCATCATGAATACCTGTTGGGTACCAGGCTATAAATAGACTCGGGTATAGAGAGGTGAGGAGAGAGGCCCCGCCCCCACCTTCCTGGGCTCCTTGTGACTGAACACAGAGTCCTACAAATAAACAGAACCACAGAGAGTGGTCCCCACCATGAAGCAAAAGCCAAGGCTGCTGAGAGAGAGAAACAGGGCGAGCCAGAGAAGACCCCTTTCAGAACGCAACACGGAAGGGACAAAAATGGTATTTAAATAAACACTGAATTCACAAAGGGATGCCCCATAATGAGGGCTGTGAACTTGACTCCAGCTCCGTGCTGTACCTTTAAGCCTGGAATGTAATCGACCCCTTTATTAAGCAGCCGCCATGCACACACACTGTGCCTAGGAGCAGAGGCAGAGCGGCTGCAGGTGCAACAGCCTGGGCTCTGGCCTGGCTCAGACCGTCTTAGACCGACAGCTGCTCTACCCCCTAAGCCCCCGTCGCTGCCCTTGGTCTTGAGCGCCTTTGTGCTTATTTTTGTATCTCCGACCCCCAGCACCCTGCAAACCATGACAGGCTGTCTTCCCACCACAGAGCAGGTGCTGGGACTTCCATTCCTGACTGGACCGGCTCACTCTGAATTATTTGGTTCAACAACCGCCACGTGAATGGCATTTGACTCTTCTCGAAGCCTTTTGCATCCCTCCCTCTCAGTTGTGTCCACACTGTGACTGGGATCTTTGCACCCATTTTACAGAAGAAGAATATGGGGCTTAGGGATCGGAGTGACTGGGCTGGGAGGGAGGGAGGGCACGGAGCAGCATGTCTATTGCAGACTCTCACCAAGTGTTAACCTAGCGGTAGTGGCAGAGGCAGGGCCGGTGACAGAATTTGCAGGACCAGGTGCAAACAAATAAAAAAGCAAAGTCCCTTATAGGAGAGGAAGAAGCATGGCTGAAGGCACAGGGATGTGCACACAGTTTTTCCTTCCTCCACGACATCTCTCTCTCTCTCTACTTGTACCTTTCATTTGCTATACAAAGCCATTCTAAGAAAGGAAATATTAAAATTTCAAGTTATTAGCATGAATTTTTTAAACCCTCACCTGAGGATGTGTTTTCATTGATTTTAGAGAGAAAGAGGAAGGGGGGTAGAAAGAGAGAGAGAGAGAGAGAGAGAGACCCGTTGCCTCCTGTACGCACTCCAACTGAGGATCAAACCCATAACCTAGGTATGTGCCTTGACCAGGAATCAAACCCACAACTGTTTGGCACACAGACGATGCTCCAACCACCGGAGCCCCTGGCTAGGGCATCGGCATGAACGTTACCATTCCCGTGTGCTGTGCTCTGCCGCCTTCAAAAGCCCTAACTCACAGGCAGACGCCCCGCACTCCACGGTGCCTAGTTCCTTCTTACCAACACAAGCTGACCCGTGGCTGTCATGTCTCCTCTAAACACTCACACTTCCTCCCGACACCCTCTGCCTTCAGCTCATGACGAGGGCTGAAGGGAGGGAAGCCAGGGATCATGTCTTTCCCTTCTGCGCCATGTCCCCAGCAGAGGGGCTGTCACAGGGCGGGAGCCCGAGTCGGCAGGGATCTGATACTGTTCTTTGGTCGCTCATATTTCTTAGAAAGACCTTCTTTCTGTATCTGAGACACTTTCTGATTTGGACGGAAGGTGTGGCTTCTCAGGGCTGTCAGGGCCCCTACAACCCAGCTGCACACGTGACACGCAGACCTTATACTCCCTGTGGGGCTTGCTGAGAGGGTGGCCACCGGGCCCTCTGCCTGTGGGCATCAGGTATACCATGTGCGAACGGAGGCGGCAACAGACAGGATATGTATATTGTACATATCTCCCCTGCCCACAGCATGGCTCCCTGTCCATAGATTTGACCCCCTTTACCCAATTTGCCTTCTCCCCAGTCCCCTCCCCTTCCAGTAACCACCTCTTCATCTTTAAAAAAAATGTCAATTTGCCTTCTCCCCAGTCCCCTCCCCTTCCAGTAACCACCTCTTCATCTTTAAAAAAAATGTTTTTGTTGATTTCAGGGAGAGGGAGAGAGAAACATCAATGATGAGAGAGACTCATTGATCAGCTGCTTCCTGCATGCCCCCTACTGGTGCTGAGCCTGCAGCCCGGGCATGTGCCCTGACTGGGAATCAAACTATGACCTCCTGGTTTATGGGTTGATGCTCAACCACTGAGCAACCCTAGCTGGGCACCCCCATTAATCTTTTAAATGTCTCCATAGGTTTGCCATTTCCAGAAGGTCTAATAGTTGGGGTCCTACAGCCTGTTCAGATTGGCTTCTTTCACTTAGTCATATGCAATCAAGGTTCCTCCACGCCTTTTCATGGCCTCAAGGCTCATGTATGTTTGCAATTATGAGCAAAGCTGCTGTAAACATCCGTGTGCAGGTGTTTCTGTGGATGTATGTTTTCAAGTCCTTTGGTCAACCACCAAGGAGTGTGGTTGCTGGTCATATGTCAGAGCGTGTTCAGTTTTATAAGAAACTGCCAAGCTCTCCCACAGTGGCCAAAGCTTCTGCATGGCCACCAGCAGCGGGCAAGACTTCCCGTGCTCCGCCCCCCCCCCCATCAGCTTGGGGCTGTCAGTGTTCTGCTTCGGGACCTTCTGCCAGGTTGCCCATGAGATTTACTCCCACAACACAAGTTCAAAGATAAAACCCTTCAAAACTCTAAAGGTGGTGACCTCGGAGCATTAAACCCGCGCAGAGCCCTGGCTGCGGGCATCAGGGAGTCCCCGGGCCCACACCTCAGGGTGGGAACCGCCTCCCAGCGCCCACTCAGCGGCTCCCTGGGGACAGGCTTCCCCGCTGGACATGCTTTAGGTGGTGCTCACCGTCACGCCTGCTTGGTTGGCCTCATAATCTCCGGCTCGATGGCCTCCACCCTCTTCAAATATTGACGGACTCGTGGAGCTGTCAGCTCTGTTATCAACGGGCGCCCTGGGATCCGGGCTGGAGCGGGTCGCTGTGCTGAAAAGAGGCCCCGGAACCTCGAGGACCCTGTCCCAGGCCTCCCTCATGGGCAGCCCTGCAGACACGCCTCCTCCTGCATGCAGGCCTCCACGCACTGCTCTTGATCACCGAGCCGGAGGCGCTCGACCCAGACACTTCAGGGTGGTCCTGCAAGCCCACCTGCTTCGGCTGAGACGGGGAATCTGTCGTGTCCTTTGTCGGTTGTGTGCACCATCACTTAGCATTTTCCAGATCGCTCTCCTGTCGACGATAACATGCTCCTTATTAGACCCATGATGTAAGAAGGATGGGCAAGGAGGAAACATGGGCTCAGAGAGGACAGAGAGCTCACCCCAAACCGGGCCATGGACTGACGCTTGGGTCAGTCTCTCAAGGCCTAACCCAGGGCCCAGCCCTGTTAGAACCAGGCTCTGGGGTCACGCATCTGAGCAAGAATCTCGCTGCAGCAGCTGGTAGCTGTGTGACGGTGGGCAGGTGGTTTGCCCTTTCTGTGCTTCCGTCTTATCATCTGTACAATGGGATACTGGCAGTGCCCAAGTCATGGAGTTTTCTGGGAATTAAATGAGATAATTCACAGGCACTTAGCACAGTGCCTGGTGCATCATATGATTAACAAAATGACAGCCACATGCCCTGTGACTTCAGGAGCTGCTCTTCATGAAATGTTCAGTATGCATATATAAAAATAGGAATGCTCCTTCCTGCACACATAAACCAAAAAACACAAACACAGGTAGTTCAAGGGACAGACATGTAGTAACAAAACCCACATGTAACCTAAAAGCTGCCTGCCGCCCTCATTGAATGCTGGTCACTGACTATGCTCACGTAAATCCCTGAATCTCTGAGGAACATTTTTTTTTTAAGTTTTTCTTTTTAAAAATATTTTTATTGATTTTAGAGAGGAAGGGAGAGGAAGAGAGAGATAGAAACATCAATGATGAGAAAGAATCATTGATTGGCTGCCTCTTGCACGCCCCCTACTGGGGATGGAGCCCACAACCTGGGCATGTGCCCTTGACCAGAATCAAACCTGGGACCCTTGAGTCCACAGGCTAACACTCTATCCACGGAGCCAAACGGGCCAGGGCTCTGAGGCACATTTTTAGCGGAAGCACTATTTTGGGAACTACACTGGGTGCAGCGAGACAGTCTGATCCCCCGGCTCTGTGAGCGAGAGGGTACCTTGCAAAGCACAAGCCAGGCCCACATGACTCAGTTCAGAGCACAGCTTCTCGTTGGTCTCAGTCTGTGTCCCTGGAGATTCCCTGCCGTCACCTGCGAAGGCCCATCTGCCATCTCCCGGAATCCCAAACCACAGCTCCCACCATTTCATGCTATTCGTTGGCCTCTGCGGGGGGCTGGCAACTAGCTGAGGGCTGAGAGCAGGGCCCTGGCATCGGACCCCATGTGGTATGGGTCCTCCTCAGCGTTGGAACCTGGTGCTGCCTCAGAGTAGCCCTGGGAACGTGGGCAAGTTCCTCCCAGGCCCCAGGACTAAGTGTTTTCACATCACATTGGGATTGATGCCTGATGTGTATAAAATATTTAGCAAACAGTGGAGGGTAGGTCCTGTTTTTATTACTATGGAAAGGGAGACGCCACCTATGTTGGGCGCGGTGGACTGGGGTTTTATAGTGTCGGCACTGTTGACATTTGGGGCCGGGTCGTTCTCCGAGGTGTGACTGTCCTGTGTACTGTGGCGTGTTTAGCAGCATCTCTGGCCCCACTGGGTGCCAGCAGCACCTCCCTCCCCCTGTTGTGGCAACCCTGAACGTCCCTGGACATTGTCAAATGATCCCTCGGGGCCAAAATTGCCCCAGTGGAGAAGCGCTGGGGTAGGAAGATGGGTGGCATCATACTCTGCCTCTACAAGCTTCCAGGTGAGGACACGCGGCTTGGAGCATGGAGGACAGAAATCCCAGAGCAGGGAGGAGGCAGGGAAGGGCACGGCGGGCTCTGGGGTTACCCTCGCCCAGCGGGGACACAGGACATGGTGACTCCAGTTACTATTGTCACTGTTCACACAGACAATAAGGCTGGGATGCAGCCAGGGCCAGACCGGGAGAGTTTGCCACCCACACTCTTAAAATACATATATACTGAGTGGCCAGATTATTATGACCACCTGATGTTTGTAGGCAAATTAGCTATAATTTCGCGCTCAAGTTGCTAGAGGGCCAGATCCGTGGTTGGCAAACTGCGGCTCGCAAGCCACATGCGGCTGTCGGCCCCTTGAGTGTGGCCATGAAGTTTCAATCGCACTATACGTGTGTGCCCGCACATGGTATTTTGTGAAAGAGCCACACTCAAGGGACTGCAGTTTGCTGACCACTGGGCCAGATCATTATAAACGTCTGAATAGCACAACATACCTAAGTATCATTGCTGATCAAGTTCAACCTATCATGTTGATGGCGTATCCCAATGAAGATGGCTTCTTCCAACAAGACAGTGTGCCATCCACAGTGCTTGTATTGTGCAGGAGTGGTTTCAAGAACATGAGGGAGACTTGACCTTGCTTAGGTGGCCCCCACAATCACCAGATCTCAATCCAATTGAGTATTTGTGGGACGAAGTTAAAAGAGCCATCAGGCGGCTGGTTCCACAACCATCAAATCTCACAGAACTGGACAGTGCTATTCATCAGGCATGGTGTCAGATTCCTCGCATCACCTTTCAACATCTCGTGGAGTCAATGCCAAGAAGAATTGACGAAGTATTGAAGGCAAAAGGTGGCCCAACGAAGTACTGATGGGGTGGTCATAATAATCTGGCCACTCAGTGTATATATTGATTTTAGAGAGGAAGGGAGAGAGAAAGAGATATAGAAACATCAATGATGAGAGAGAATCATTGATTAGCTGCCTCCTGCACGTCCCAACTGGGGATCGAGCATGTGCCTTGACCAGGAATTGAACCCTGACTGCCTGGTTCATAGGTAGATGTTCAACCACTGAGCCATGCTGGCTGGGTGCTGCCTACACTTGAAGAATAGAGCCTGCATGAGATGAAGCAATGTTCAGAGGGCCCCTCCCAGAGTCAAACAGAGGGACAGGGTTTCTTTCTTTTTTTTTTTTTTTTAAATATTTTTATTGAGCCGAAACCGGTTTGGCTCAGTGGATAGAGCGTCGGCCTGCGGACTGAGGGGTCCCGGGTTCAATTCTGGTCAAGGGCATGTACCTGGGTTGCGGGCACATCCCCAAGTGGGAGATGTGCAGGAGGCAGCTGATCGATGTTTCTCTCTCATCGATGTTTCTAACTCTCTATCTCTCTCCCTTCCTCTCTGTAAAAAATCAATAAAATATATTTAAAAAATATTTTTATTGATTTCAGAGAGGAAGGGAGAGGAAGAGAGAGATAGAAACATCAATGATGAGAGAGAATCATTGATTGGCTACCTCCTGCATGCTCCCCACTGGGGATCGAGCCTGCAACCCGGGCATGTACCCTTGACCAGAATCGAACCTGGGACCCTTTAGTCCGAAGGTTGCCGCTCTCTCCACCGAGCCAAACCAGTTTCTAATTCCAGGCCTGGTGTTGACTATCCCTGGCTGCGGTGGAGGCCGGTGCCTGGCCCCAATCACCCCTCCAGTCCCGAGGGCTCAGCGCCCAATTCTGGAAGGGAGGCTGTGGATGGTCTTCCTCTCTCCAGCACTGGCCATTCCCAGATCAGGCCCCTTCCCTGGGCAGCCAGTGCGCAGAGACTGGTGGGTGGAGACATCGGAGGACCTGGTGGCCTTGCCTCTTGGGAACAGCTCGGGAGGGCGACCAGCTCTGAGCTCCCGGTCAGATGGGCTGAGGCCTCAATGCGACTATGTAACGGAGTCCACCCTCTTCCTCCCACGGGTCCTGCTTCTGTCCCTCCCTCACAGGGTGGGTTACACGATCACACCCGATAAACTCCCTACGGGCAAACCTCCCCCTCTGTGGCTGCTTCTCATAGAGCCAAGCTGTGGCAGTGGCCTTAGGAAAGTTGATTTCTAAAATTGAAATGCACATGGGAAAAAGTGCAATAAACCATTCAAAAGGTTATCCAAACGCACAAACCGAAAAAGCAGACTTATCACTCCAGCTCTTAGAGCCACCTACTTTTCCCCATTTATTGAGTTTATTGGGGTGACATTGGTCAATAAAATTACATAGGTTTCGGGTGTACTATTCTGTAATACATCATCTGAATATTGTTTTGTGTGTTCACCACCCCAAGTCAAATCTCCTCCATCACCATTTCTGCCCCCTATGCTCTCTCCTACCTCCCCCATCCCCTTTAGCCACATACTTTCTTCTGCATAATTTAACACAGGGATTCTCAGTGTGGTCCAGGAATCCAGGGATGTCCCTGACCCTTTCAGGGGATCCAAGAGGTCACACGATGTTTACAATAATACTGACATGCTATTTCCCCTTTTCTCTCTCTCTCAACCTCCAAGGGTTGTGTCAGGATTCAAGAAAAATAGCACTGGGTAATAATTGTTCAATCAATAACCGGTTGACAAAGTAGCTGGTAGGTAGAAGTAACCCAAGTAGTCATACAGATATTTTCAACTCAGTTAGTTAATGATTAATAGTTCAAAATAAGACACCTTATGTTCTGAGAAAGGGGAAGTGTGGCTGGGGCTTTCTTCACAGTGGAGAAAGCTGTTTCTAGCACAGAGTGCCACGTGTGCCAAGGCCCATGAAGATGCAAATATAAAAAGAGTGTAGTTCCTGTCTGGGCCACAGGATTTACATAATTTTATGGACCAATTATAGCGGGAGAAGACATGATTTTTTGAATTCCAGAAAATGGAAACTTCTGTCACTCCTGCTAGAGGCATCTATCCATCCACTCAATCATCCATTCACCCAACCATCCATCCAAGTGCCATTCACACACATAGGAATGCACAGGTGGATGCACGGGTGGATGCATGGGTGTGTGGGCTGAGCTCTAAAGGTTAATTGCTCTGAGTAATATTGTGGCACTTCATCCTGATGCCAAATGAACTAAGACAATATTGATCAAACCCATGCACCCACCCATGCACCCACCCATGCATCCATCCATACATGCATCCATTTGTGCATCCATCCATGCAGCCCATGCACCCATCCATGCATGCATGCAAATATCCATCCATCCATTCATTCATGCAGCCATCTAACCATCTATTCATTCATTTGTTCACTCATCCTTTTTTCCTTCCAACGTTTATCAAGCACTTACATACCAGGCACTGTGTTAAGTGCTAAGATTACAAAAGGATGCAAATATAAAAAGAGCGTAGTTTCTGTCTGGGCCACAGACTAACAGGGAGAAAGACATGTGTATAAACTGGAAAAAAAATGTTCAAATAGCAGTCAACAAAGGGGGATTATGCAGCTCGAAGAGGTGTCTAGCTCCGCCTAAGGTGGGGGAAAAACTTCCCCCAAAGAAGTCCTTATGTATGAGAGTTGAATAAAAAGTGTCATTAGTCTGGAGAAAGCCAGGGTCCAGCAGAGTGGAGAAAGCTGTTTCTAGCACAGAGTGCCATGGGTGCAAAGGCCCGGCTCATGCAAAGCTCCTAGCAGCACAATGCTGGCATGCATGGCCCTAGCTCAGTGATGGCGAACCTTTTGAGCTCGGCGTGTCAGCATTTTGAAAAACCCTAACTTAACTCTGGTGCCATGTCACATATAGAAATTTTTTGATATTTGCAACCATAGTAAAACAAAGACTTATATTTTTTATATTTATTTTATATATTTAAATGCCATTTAACAAAGAAAAATCAACAAAAAAAATGAGTTCGCATGTCACCTCTGACACACGTGTCATAGGTTTGCCATCACTGCCCTAGATCTTAGGTTCTGAGGGGGCTGCCTCACCCTCGGCCGATCTTCCTGGCATTCAGATTCCTGCTTGGACTCTCCCTGCCTGAGGACTTGGATGTCCATGTGTGTTTGCATTCTGATGTTGGCTGATTCTTGGTCAATATTGTCTTAGTCCATTTGGCACCAGGACCAAGTGCCACAATGTAACTCAGAGCAATTAACCTTTAGAGCTCAGCGCCGCATATCCACTGTCTCCCTGTCGAACAAGAGCCTGGGCTCTTCTCCAGCTCCTGCTCCCCGCCCAGGGCTGCCTGGTGGCTGACATTTAATCCGGAATTATTTTGCCTACAGACAAGTGGGTGGAGGCTCTCGGATGGCTGTGGTGAAGCCAGCACAGGGCTTGCTTTTGCATCTTTTTGGCATTCCCGCTGAGGCCAGCGTCCACCCCAGCTGTTTTATGGCAAGGCCGAGGGTTGAAAACCAATGTCTGTTTTCTTCATCCTTCTGCAAAGGGTACGGTTTGATTGCATAGCTGCACAAATCAGTAAGTCTGTGGGCAACCCAAACCTGTCACTCCCCAAAACACTGGCATTGGCTTCATCTGTAAACTTGAGCAGAAATGGATTTGGAGTTGGAAAAGCTGTGCGATCTTAGGCAAGTTACCTAGCCTCTCTGGGCTTGAGTTTTCTCCGCCTGTAAAAATGAGGGTGATAACAGCATCTAACCCAGGACAGTTTTATGAGGATTAAATAAGTTAATATTTGAAGTGTTCAGAACAGTTGCTGGCATAGAAATGTTCATTAAATGCAATCAAAAATAGGAATGTGACATAGGGCAGTGGTTAGGAGCAGTGGTGCAGGAGCTAGGCCAGTGATGGCAAACCTATGACACGTGTGTCAGAGGTGACACACGAACTCATTTTTTTTGGTTGATTTTTCTTTGTTAAATGGCATTTAAATATATAAAATAAATATAAAAAATATAAGTCTTTGTTTTACTATGGTTGCAAATATCAAAAAATTTCTATATGTGACACGGCACCAGAGTTAAGTTAGGGTTTTTCAAAATGCTGACACGCCGAGCTCAAAAGGTTCGCCATCACTGAGCTAGGCAGATCTGGGCTCTGATGTGAGTTCTGCCACCTCCCAGCTGTGTAGCCTGGGGCAAGTTACTTAATCTCTCTGGTACTCAGTTCAGTCACTGCTAACATGAGGACAATAATAGTCCCTCCCTGTAGCCTTGTGTGGGGTGGAATGAGGTAGCGCACACAGCACTCTAAGCACAATGCTTGCATAAAATAAGTGCTGGTTGTTTTGTTCAATGTTATTCTTATTCCTCAGTGTAAGCCCTGAGGTGGCCAAAATAAAGAGTTACAAAATCAGATGTGGAAAAGCAGAGACCCTCCATGCCCTTGGGGCCTGCACATCTTCCAGCATCCACCAGGTGGCAGGCGTCTCTGTAGGGACAGAGGGGACCCCGGTTCATCTTGACAGCAGGCTGGGCCACAGGTAATATTAGTCTTATTTTATAAATGTGGGTTCTGAGTCTTGGTGACCTGCCCACGGTGACCCAAACACTAAGTGACAAAGACAGCCTGGAACCCAGTCTGCATTTTGCTCACCTGGTGCCGTGCCCTTGGCAGGAGAGGAACCAGACAGACCTGGGTTTGAACATTGTCCCTGCCATCTGCTGTGTGAGCGATCGCGAGTCTTTTCACTCCCCTCAGCCTGAGATCTCTCAGCTGTGAACGTGAAGAACAATAGAGGCCACTGTTAGGGCTTTGGTGAAGTTCAGGTGAGTCAGGGCAGGGAGGGCACCACACGGTGCCGGGCACGCAGCGCTCGATCAGTATTCACAATGATTAAGTGTGCAACTAGTAATTTTTGCTACTCACGACTCAGCACATTCCCAACACTACCTGACGTCCCCAAAGGAAGGGAGAAGAGGCTTTGGGCCAGCCAGGGCCCACCGCTGTCTCGCCCCGTAGTGGCATCTGCGATGACTCACTGATTGCTGTCGATTTCCTGGGAATCAGTTTTTCTCATCTAAGTGACAGTGTGTAAACTTCCATAGAGGACGCCACCTTGTCTGACAGCCAGGACAGCTGTGCAGAGAGCGGGCGCGCCAGGCGCCTCTCCAACAACCCCACGCCCTGCCACCTCGTTTGTTTTCCCCAGAGCAGCTCGGGATGCTTGACAATGTCTCCTAAGGGGAACGCCGTATTTTAGGAACTGGATCGTCCCCCACCGGTGTCCTCCCCCCGCATCCCAGACAGCCATCCTGTCTTGGTCAAAAGGAGACCGAAGGCGCGCGAAAATGAGGACAATCGAAGGCAGCTTTATCGCCTGCAAGATTGACCAAGGTGTGGGTGGAGACAGGACAGCATGAATCCCAAGGGCAGCTGCGGGGGCCCAGAGCAGGATAAAGCCTGCTGCTATAGAACAGTGGTTCTCAACCTTCGGGCCCTTTAAATACAGTTCCTCATGTTGTGACCCAACCATAAAATTACTTTCGTTGCTACTTCATAACTGTAATGTTGCTACTGTTATGAATCGTAATGTAAATATCTGATATGCAGGGTGGTCTTAGGCGACCCCTGTGAAAGGGTCGTTCGACCGCCAAAGGGGTCGCGACCCACAGGTTGAGAACCGCTGCTGTAGAAGGTCACAGCCAGCCTGCGGTCACCTCACTCTCCCCCCCTCCCCCCCTCCCCCAATTACCTGCCAGGCATCCCGATTGACCACACCCAACCTGAAGCCCAAGGGCAGGCACCACATCACTGTCACAGTCCATCCAGACTGGCCTGGGGGGCAGAGCGCAGGTGGAAAGGGGTAGGCAGTCAATGGGGGTGGGGAGCTGCCCCAGGTGGGGCGAGCTAATGCTGCCTGGGTTGGAAGGCATTGGAGAAGCTGATCCTGGGAGATCAATTATCGATCGATTGCTGAGCTAGCAACTCAAGGTACCAATTAAACTGGGGCAAATCTTCATCCAAGAACTAGCCTATCTGTCTCAGGGAGGTATATTGTGAAGCCCAGATAACAGAATGGCTGACTGAAGTAAACTCGATCTTGTTATTCACTCTGGATGGACCTCGCCTCCTGCTCTCAGCTTATAGGTGAGTCATCTGCACACACCCAGCCGGAGGACACACTGAGGAAGCCCGTGGGGCTCGGTTATTCCTGGTCTGGGCACCCTGTGTGTTCACCTGTTGAATTATATGCTGAGCACAGGAGAGCCTGGCTTGCTGGGCGATGGACAGCTATCCAGTCCCGCTCACCTGCCCGCCTGCTCCGTGGCTCTCAGCTGGGAATGGGACGCACGTTGGCGCCGCCCTTGGAGCCGCCCTCCCAGGGATGAATTTCTACAGGTGCCGGCAGGCGGGCCTAGGCCAGGTCCGGAGCATGATTTTAAGAGGCTCAGGTCATTGTGATGTGCACCCAGGGAGAGCATCCTGCGTGGGGAGGCATGCCAGCTCACTTCTCTGTTCTGTTGGGGGCTGAGGTGCAGTCTTGCTAATTTGCATCGATAACCAGGGAGATCATTAAAGCAAGCGTCCGTGCAGAACACAGTGGTGTATCTTCCGATCGATCGATCAATCGCAGGGTACTGGCTCCTCTCCCCAGCTGGCTCCCCAGGGTGGATGGGCCCCGGCAGCGCAGGCCAAGGGGAGAGAACTCGGGCATGCGCCCCTGAGTGCGTCTGCCACAGCATCTCCTCCCAGCCTTCCCCGGGAAGAACAATGCCCCATTGAAGAGCTCGGAGGCTTGAGTCTGAATCTGCTGTACTAGTTCCGGCTCTTCTGTGTGTGTACAATTATTTAAACACGCTGAGTCACAGGTCCTCGTCTGAGCTGGAAGGCTGCCTTATGTTCCTATCTGTGGCATAAGAAGCCCAAAGAATGCAAATTGAATTTCTTCTCCCAAATAGATTGGAGAATTTATGAATTCTACGTGGTTTCTCCATAGGAATGATTTATTTTCAGAGCAAGGGAACTGTCCTTCATGAATCTTGGGGAGACCATCCCCCAGCAGGGGGAGCCCACTTCCTCCTTAGGGAGCAGCATTAAGGATTCATGGTTTGCTTGTTTCCTGATATGGGAAGACTGTGCACTCTTTTAACAGCATAAACTCCCAACCCACAGATCTGACAATGCCCATAGTCCTACTGAGTTGTGCAAAGACTTTAGGGAAATCATTATAATGACTTTTTAAAAAATTATTAAATTGACTAGTGGCCCGGTGCATGAAATTCGTGCACATTAAAAGGGAATTAATTAGAGGAAATATTTTAATATTGCTATTTTCCCTTTCTTTATAATAGAAGTGTCAGAGATGAAAGAAAATTACTAAAATGTATATGAAAATCTTTCTCCTGTCAGAGTCTGGGGTTCATTGCGGGACTCAGAGTCAAGTCCCCGCCCACCCGCGTGAGCCTCGAAATTGTGCGAGACCCAGACCTGGCCAGCCCCACCCCTGTCAAGCCCTGCCAGGTGGGGGGCGCAGCCTCAGGTCCCTTGGTCCAGGGCGAAGGGCATGGCCTGAGGTCCCTAGTCAAGCTCTGCTGGGCGGGGGGTGGGGGGTGCAGCCTCAGGTCCCCTGGCCCGGGGCAAAGAGCGCAGCCTCAGGTCCCTGCTGATCACTCATTATGGGAACCCAGCCTCTGCTGTGGGGGTGCAGCCATCTTGTGTTATGGGAACCCTGCCTCTGCTGTGGGTGCAGCCATCTTGTGATGGCATGAGGATTAATTTGCATATTACCTCTTTATTATATAGGATTGGGGTGACATTAGCTAATAAAATTAGATAGGTTTCAGGTGTACAATCCTACAACACATCATCTGTGTGTTGTGCTGTGTGTTCACCACTCAAAATCAAATATTTGACCTTCTTTATCCTTTTCTACACCCCACCCTCTTTCCCTCTGGTAATCACAATACCATAAAAAACACTGTGTTTTACACACATGTTTGCTTCAATCATATGCTTTGTGTTTCTGCTTGTAGATCTTATTTGTCTGTGTCTGTGAGTTTTTGTTTTTTGTCTTATTTGTTTGTTGCTTTTAGTTTTATATCCCACATATGAGTGAAAAGAACAATTCACTTTTTCCATCTGACTTATTTCTCTTAGCATGATACTCTCAAGATCCGTCCAGGTTGTAGGAAATGGCAGTATTTCACTATTTCTGATGGCTGAGTAGTATTCCATTGTATGTGTGTACCACGTCTTCTTCATTCAATCATCCATCAAAAACACTTAGGTTGTTTCCATATCTTGGCCATCATGAATAATGCTGCAATGAACATAGGGATGCATATGTATAAATGTTTTTGAGTCTTTCAGGTAGACATTCAGAAGAAGGGTTGCTGGATCATATGGTAACTCTATTTATAATGACACTAGAGGCCCGATGCACGAAATTCATGCAAGGGACTTAGCCCCGACTTTGTCCGGAAGGTTGTCCGGACGGTTGTCTGGTCATTCTGCTGTTTGGTCTAATTAGCATATTAGTTCTTTATTATATAGGATATGCCTCTGTGTGTCCAGCTGTTAAAAGGGTAACATAGTCTCTTCTTCCAAATAGAGATCTATATCCTCAAAGAAAATGATGAAGTGCAACATTGATGACTAGCCTTGAAATTCACAGTTCATTTTAAAAGGTGCAATGTCATGCCTCAGAAGAGCAATTATTAATGCTCATTAGAATATTGGCATTGATTGGATATTTGCTATGTGTGGGGCATCTTGTCAAATTCTGATGTGAAGTATTTATTGCCTTTAATCCCAATAATGACCATATCAGATAAGAAATGGCATTAACCTCACTTTTCAGATGACAAAACCGGGATTCAGTGAGGTGATAACCTGGCCCACATCACACGACCTACAGGTGTCATTGCCAAGAGAGGAATGCAGGTCCCAGGCTAACTGAAGGCCTAGCCACTTCTCCCAAAAACAGGGTGGGTTGTCGCTGGTGGGGAGCAGGACACTTTTAGGCATTACACAAATGAATTCTGGGTATTTCAAATGAATAAATCAAATAATAACTTTAGCAGGTGATGTCATGCACAATTCGACAGATATGATTGCTTAGGACAAGGACAAATAAAACCAAAATGAATAGATTACAGGAAAAGTCTTGAGTCAATAATAATCCATGTAGTACATGTCAGAAGTGTTAATAGCTTATCTGAGTGACTGGGAAATGTTTTTTTAAATGGCAGAATGTGGTAGGCCTTTGATTATATATATATACAGGGTTTCCCCAAAAATGTAGTCTCACTTTGAATGATTATAAAGTTAATGTGTATTAAAACAGTTCATTTTCAAAATTTAAAAGAATCTACAGAAATGAATAATTTTTTTGCCAATGCCTGTTTTCAAACTGATGACTATTCTGGTCCAGGAACTGCTGATAATGAGAAGCAATGGAATCGAAAACATTAAGAATCATTTCATTTGGTATTTGCACATGCTCAGTTCATTGACTGTTGCCAGTTTTGTACGGTAAAGTTTATCTTTTGTGTACCCTCATAAAAAAAGTCTAGTGGCACTTTAGGATAAATTTGCTTTGTTCAAAGCTTAGTCCGGCTTCACCCATTATTTCAAATCAGTTAAGTCTGAAAAGGAGTGAAAATTAAGTGAGGTATCCACTTTTAAAGTGTGTATTCATTTTTTTGAACACCTTGTATTTTTAGTGAGTTGTTATTATTTCTAGAGTTTAGTCTCCAAAGATAACTCGGTACTAGAGTCCTGGCATTTACCCGCAGTAAACGCTGCTGAAAGTGCGTGTGGCTGAAGGAGCCCAAGTGACCATAGACAAGTCACTTCACCTCCCAGTGCCCAAGTGGTTTTCTTTTTATAAAATAAAGGGGATGGAAAATTTCGGATCTAAAGCATCTTTCAGCGCTAAATTTCTGGGAAGGGTGAGTTAATTAATCCAAAACATATGTATTGGGCACTTTTCTCTGGCTAGTTTTTGAGGTCACCCAGCAGGCTACCTTGATTTCTGTCTTCACCACTGTGTTGTTGTTTTTTTAATCCTCACCTGAGGATATTTTTTCCATTGACTTTTTTTTTTTTTTTAATTAGAGACAGTGGAAGGAAGAGAGGAGGAAGAGGGAGAGAGAGAGAAAAAAAGAAAGAAAGAGAGGCACCAATTGGTTGCCTCCCACATGGGCCTGACTGGGTTCAGAAATGGAACCTGCAACACAGCTATGTGCCCTTGACCAGGAGTTGAACCTGCGACCCTTTGGTGTGAGGGCCAAGGCTCCAATCATTGAGCCACACGGGCCAGGGCATCTTCACCACTCTGCTGTGTGACATTAAGCAAGTTCCTTAGAGTCTCTGTGCCTGAGTTTCCCATAGGAAGCCCGGGAGCAGTGGAGTTCATCCACATTGCTGACGTGCAGGTGCCTGGCTCATTGCAAAGAGTGGCAAATATTCACTATCACTTTTATTTCTAGGTGCCAGGTGCCATGTAGGTGAGAATCCCGGGACTGATTCCTTACCTACACAAATCATATTTATTCTCTAAAGAAAGAAAGGTGAGGAGGATGGTGGTTAGTGTCTAGCACATACTGTGTTTGCCAGTGTTAACTTGCAATGAGCCATTTTCACACAGGACTGTCGACACCCCTTGCACTTCCAGAGACAACCAGCAGGTGGTGGAGTTGCATTATATTTTAAATGGTCAGGCCTGGTGCTCCTCCTGCCCTGGGTTTTGTCAAACAATAAATTGTTTTTTTTGTTTTTAAAAAAATCAACACTAGAAATTATTAGCATCTGGAATAAATAAAGGCTATCTTTGCCATCTGATGCGATAAAAACATCAGGAAATGCCTTGCTGGTTAGAGAGAATGATACCAGAGGGACTTGTTAGAAATGCAAAATTTTCAGCCCCACCCCCAGAGGGTTGAATGGGAGACTCTGTGGTGGGTGCCTGGGGCCCAGCGCTGGGCGTCATGAGCCTCCCGGTGATTCCTGTGCCGGGGAGGGGACACCTCTGTGCTGAGCAAAGCTCGCTCTCAGTTTTAACTCCAAATATGAGTTGGCAAAGAGAGGACGCTTGGTGAGCCCAGGGACCAGCAGTTTGCACCCCGACGACGTGGAGGAGTTAAAAATTCAGTCTCACACCCACACAGCACAATCGAGGTTTTTTGTTTGTTTGCTTTTTGTTAATCCTCACCCGAGGATATTTTTTCATTGATTTGTAGGGAGAGTGGAAGAGAGAGGGAAAGACAGAGAGAAACATCAGTGTGAGAAAAACACATTGATTGGTTGCCTCCTGCATGAGCTCTGACCAGGGCCTGGGCCGAGGAGGAGCCTGCAACCAAGGTACGTAGCCTTGACCGGAATCGAACCTGGGTCCCTTTGGTCCACAGGCCGACGCTCTATCCACTGAGCCAAACTAGCGAGGGCCACAATCAAGTTTCAACCGGATCCCGGGGATTCTGCACAATTTCTTTCTCTTTCCTCTTCTTTTTCCTTCCTCTTCCTCCTCCCCTCCCCTCCCCTCCCCTCCCCTGCCTTTCCCGTGCCCGCCTCTTACTTTTAGAGCACCGATTCTGACTGGGAGCCCTGTAGTTCTGGCTGCCAAGGAGGAAAGAAACCCAAAGAATGGGCAGAAAGGACTTTCCCCTTCCAGCTCCGGGAAAACTTGCTTGAGAAAGTGGCTCTCCTTGGAGACGAACATTACCTCCTTCTGCCAGGAGGGGGCGGGGTGGGCCTATCAGAGGGAGCAGGCAATCACCAGTCCGGCCACCTCTAAGGCTGTGGTTTTCTGGCCATGGTGCCCATCGGAATCCTCCTGCGGGGGAGGACAGGGACAGGGGTGTTAAACGGCCTGAGACTGTCTATTTCTAACGAGTTCCCAGATGCTGGAGGCGGCTGGGCCAGCCCTGTGAGAGCCACTGATACAGACTCCAGATGTTCATCGCCTGGGGGTGCTGAGTTGGGAGAATGAACTGCCCCCCGGTGAGAACTGGTGAGGCAGAGAGAGAACACGAGACACACAGAGAGGAAGGTGGGGAGGAAAGTGCAGGAGGCCCGTTGCTTGGATTTCCGGGTGTTTCTCAGCTGCCGCCCTCTCTGCGGAGCTTGTGGGCCGGGGTACTTCTGCTCCAATGGAGTGTCTCCTCGGCTGCAGCTGGTGGTGCAGGCTGCTGTGTCTACTCACAACGTGCCCTGGCCCCACGGGGTGAAACGCCATTGGGTGCCCTGGCCCCACGGGGTGAAACGCCATTAGTCTAGATCAGGCTTCTTCCTAGACAATGACTGGTCGTAGTAAAAGGGCCGCATGGAGCACCTGATGGCAGAGTCAGAACACGGTGACTTAGAAGGCGTTGATGTGAAATAGACTGTTGGTAGAGGTGTGAGTATGTGAGACCCCAGAGATGGTGAGGTAACCACAGACTAGCAGCAAGAAAGCTGTGACTGTCCCCAGGCAAAGGGAGCAGAGGGTCATTGCAGAATGGAGGAGAGTCGAGCAGTGGGCACCCCCGGAGATGGGCAATGGCCTATGGTGAAGGTTCCCAGCCAGGCAGCCGGAGGTCATGCCCAGGAGGAAGCCAGGGAACTGGTCCCCTCCCTCCGATCACTGTCTCTCTCCTGACCTCTGTGGGAAACCCCGTTGGCTGAATTCAGCCAGTCAGACATGATGGGACCCTGAGGTCTCACAGGTAGGCAGTCCTTACTGGCTGTCCTCACTGCTCTCCACGGCGTGTTGAAGAGCAGAAGGTGGGTCTGGGGGGCAAATGGAAGACATCTCGGCTCATAGTCTGGGGTGGCAGGTGGAGGGGAAAAGCAGGAAGACCTCTAGAGGTTTCCAGATGTTTCTCAGCTACCGCCCTCTCTGTGGAGCTGCAGACCAGTGTGGCCAGTGAGCTACCAGTGTATGGGAAAGCCTGCTGGGTGCTGGGGGGAAAGATCTTCTCCCAAAGATTATAGAAAGAAGGCTCATCCCCTTCACTCCTGCTGGGGATGCCATGGAGAGGGTGGGTTTCTGCAGCTGCCTTAAATCATTTCGTTCTTGTGTTTCTTGGCAGATTGTGGCTCCAGGCCGTGATTTAATAGGGTTACATGGTATTGTTTCAACCATCATCATTGGGATAGATTGTAAGGACCCAATTCATCATCAGTTTCCTAGGATACAGTCCGGGCCTCACGGTGAAAGAGCTTGAGCTTGGGCTCCTGTCTTGCGGGCCTGGGGCCACGTCCTGGAGCCTGCTGACCAGCTGGATCCTTAGGTGCTTTCCTTGACTTCTCTGAGCAAACTCGGACAGTAATGCCCACCCCAGTGAGTTAAAGTGAGGGTTAACTGTGTGTCATTCAACCTAACCCAAAACTCACGGATGCATCTCAAATAGTATTTTCCTTTTCCTCTACCCCCATTTTCCTTCTCATTAAAGATACAACAGAGCCCCAAGACAAACGGGAGGGGGGGTTCACAGCTAACGGAATTAAAAAACCCCAGGGTGAGCAAAGGCCCACCCACTCAGATGCGGAAGCGATGAAAGTGATCCTAGCTGTCCCAAGCTTCAAGCTGAGTGAATCGAGAACATGCGAGACTTGTCACGCCCTGTGGCATTAATCACGCGGATAAGCGTAAAACGATGAGAGTGAGCAGATTTTTTGAAGATTCCAGGCTGGCGACTCCCTAAGAAACAGGATGGGCACCTGACACACGCTGAGCTTCCCCGACCTTTGGATGATACCTGACAGTCTGCTTTCCTTCAGGTGTGGGCTGCAAGGCCAGCTCTGCTTCCGATAGGGGCTGCCCTTCAGCCCGGAGAGTGGTGCGTCCCCAGGTAGGGTCACCGGAGGTTTTTGAGTAGCTATTTCTTCCAGGTCACTGTGCTCACGGAGGGAGTAGGCCCCGCCCCCACCTGGTCTAGGTGGATAGTGATGGAAAAGCATCTCCATTCTCAGTGTCCTCAGAATAATAGTATCTAAATAGCAGATTGGGTGCAGGGATTAACTGAGATACTACATGTACTGAAAACAAGTTTCTGACACAGTCAGTACTCAATACATGTTAGCTGTTATTTTTAAATCATTATTATTGTCACTATGTTGACATACTAGGACGTGTTGGCTATTATTCTATCTCAGAGGTAGGTGCCTTTTACTCAAAATGTAAATAGAAGCCCTGGTTAGAGCATCAGCCAGTGCACTGAAGGGTCTCAGGTTTGATTCCTGGTGAAGGGCATGTACCTGGGTTGCAGGTTTGTCCCCCATCCCTGGTCTGGGCATTTGCAGGAGGAAACCAATCGATGTGTCTCTCTCAAATCGATGTTTCTCTCCCCCTTCCACTCTCTGAAAAATCAATGGAAAAAAATATCTTCGGGTGAGGATTAAAAAAAAAAAGTAAATATAATATGTGCCCATGAAATAACAAATAAGAATTATGCTATTTTAAGTCCTAAGTTTATACAGGTCTCCCCCCCCGCCCCCCCCAGTGACTTAAAATGGTTAAACATTAAGAGTTCGACGTGGACTAAGACTTGGAATGAAATCCTATTGAAATGTACAGCAGTGGGAGCTTTCATAGTACCTGGGGGAGCATACAATGTCCCAACCACTTTGGAAAGCACCCTGCAAGGCCTGATGCGGGTGAGGAGGCCGCCTCTGCTGCCTGGCGATCCCATGGTGCCTGGAGGATCCTCGCACAGGGAGACACTGTGGAAATGAATGGAAGCTCCAGCAGCAGGATGATGGGCAAGTAAACTGGGGTAAAGCCATTCAAGGGAATGTGATACTGAAGGTAAATGAATTGGAGCTCTGAGTATCAGCAAGGGAAGAGCTCACAAGCATCACGTTGAATGGTTACCAAATTGCAGAAAGATACAGGCCACGCGAAACCTACAAACAATAGCTATATTGATTATTAATATGTTCCCAGATAGCAACTGTAAAAGACATGTTTGGAAATAGTGAATGACAGAATCAAGAATTCAGGATAGTTGTTCTTTCTGGCAAAGGAGGAATGGGACTAGATTTTTTAAAAAGAAATCAGGGCAATTCAACTATATCTATGCTAGAGGCCTGATGCATGAAATTCATGCAAGGGGCTCAGCCCTTGCAGCACCAGCTTCATCCAGAATGTCGTCTGGACGGTCGTTCTGCTGTTTGGTCTAATTAGCATATTAGCTCTTTATTATATAGGATTACTTTTTAAAAAATATGTTTTTATTGATTTTTAGAGAGAGAAGGAGAGAGACAAACATAGATGAGAGAGGAACATCATTGATTGGCTGCCACCTGCATGCCCCCTACTGGGGATCAACCCTGCAACCTGGGCATGTGCTCAGACCAGGAATCGAATCTGCAAGCTCTTGTTTCCTGGGGAAACTGCTGAGCAACACCGGCCCGGCTTCTGTATTACTTTGTATCTTACAAACATATTGGGGCATCAATGACCAATATTAATATTCAGCAAAGCTGGCTGCAATTAAACAACAATGAGGTACCATCTCACCTGTCAGAATGGCTATCATCAACAAATCAACAAATGAAAGTGCTGGCGAGGATGTGGAGAAAAAGGAACCCTCCTTCACTGCTGGTGGGAATGCAGACTGGTGCAGCCACTGTGGAGAACAGTATGGCGTTTCCTCAAAAAATTAAAAATGGAACTGCCATTTGACCTAGTAATACCACTTCTAGGACTATATCCCAAGAAATCAGAAACACCAATTAGACAGGACATATGCACCCTTAGTACATGGCAGCACAATTTATAATAGCTAAGGTTTGGAAACAGCCTAAGTGCCCATCAGCAGATGAGTGGATTATAAAACTGTGGTACATCTACACAATGGAATACTACGCTGCTGTTAAAAAGAAGGAGTTCTTACTATTTGCAACAGCGTGGATAGAACTGGAGAGCATTATGCTAAGCAAAATAAGCTAGTCAGAGAAAGATAAATATCACATGATCTCACTCATATGTGGGATATAATGAACAACATAAACTGATGAACAAAAATAGAATCAGAGTCATAGAAGCATTGAATAGACTGTACAACCTATGAGGGAAGGCTCGGGGTTAGGGGGTAAGAGATCAACCAAAGGACTTGTACGCATGCATATGAACATAACCAATGGACACAGACAGTTGGGGGGGCAGGTAGTGAGGGCATGTGCTGGGAGGTGGGGGAGGTCAATGGGGGAAAAAGGAGACTTATGTAATACTTTAAACAATAAAGAATTTAAATAAAAACAGCTGGATGCTAGATACTTTCCTGTCTGCTTGAAGTGTTTCACAATTTAAAAAAATCATAATTTGTTACTTGTTTTGTCTGTTCTCATTAGACCTTTTCTCTTGGTCTGCTTTGCCACTTTAACGTCCTTGGCGCCTCATGCTGAGATGTGCATTTTTGGGGACAGTGTTTTCTTCCTGCCACGACCCCTCTGTGAAAGGTCGGGGGTTTGCAGATTTCAGTTCCGAGTGTTACAACTTGTTTTCTGCTGGGCTCGGCCGCGAGGTCAGAAAGTGCAGGTTGGAGTCAGGGCTGAGTTAATGATTTCAGGTGCTCCCACGCGGTCTGTGTCTAACCTGAGCTGCCGTGACAGCGGACTCCTTCACACACGTGGCCGCGAAGGAGAGGGGCTGGGAGGTGACTCGGTGGCAAGAACAGAAGGCTCGGTCCACAGCATCTTCCCGTCACCTCTCAGTGTCCCCACAGGGTAGATAAGGCTTCCCGAGGGAATCGGGCGCCTGCAGAGTTATGACCTACCTACGAGGGAAGGTTCAGAGAGGCCAGGGGGTGCGTGACTTCCGTGTTAAAGTGTGACTGCACCCAGGAAAGGCGAGGTGGACACCGGGGGCAGACGAGGCACTGAGTTCATGGATGAGACCCAGAGCCAACAGGGGCAGATCCGACGGGCAACTCTGCATGTGTCTGCATGTGTCTGCGTGTGTGTGTGTGAGAGCATATACACGTGAGGCAGGACATGAAAACATACACATTAAATCTAAAGTCACCAGCTCTGTGTATAATGCCTTGTAAGTTCGCCTCCCAGCCGCTGGGAAAGCTGACACGTCTAACCACAGATGGACCCCGAAGGGATGACTCAGCCGGCAGGGAGGGCTCGGGAAGCCAGGTGCAAACACAAACGCTTTCTTCTCCGTCGATGGGTCTGGGATGGTTGGGTTTAAAAAACTTTAAAAAATGTTATGATGGTGGAGTCCACATACAGTATTGTTGTCTCTAGTTCATTGGAACTTGAAGTTGCATAACTGAACTTTCATACCTGTGCATGAGCAGCCGGCTTCCCCTCCCCAGCACCTGGCCACCGCCTGCCATCTTTGCTTCTGTGAGTGTGACTATCCTGGGTCCCTTATAGAAGTGGGTCAGGCAGCATTCGTCCTGCGACCGGCTTATTTCACGGAGCACAATGTCCTCAAGGGCCACCTGTGTGGTTGACTGTGATGGGATTTCCTTCCCTTTTAAGGTGGAGTAATAATCTGTTGCGTGTAGACACTGCGCTTTCTGCATCCATTGGGGCGCTTTAAGAAATTTTTTCCCAATTTTTATTTTGAAAATCTCAAGCTACAAAAACATTGAAAGAATAGCATCATCAAATACCTTTATACCATTCACCTGGATTCTTCAAATTGTTCACATTTTACCACCTTTGCTTTCTCTCTTTCTTTGTAATATACACGACATATTATGTAACATGTATAATATATAATAAATATACATATATTATTTTTCTGCTAAATCACTAGTGAGTAGATTGCAAACATCATGTCCTTTGAATCCTAAGACTCAGCAAGTACCCCTGAGAGCAAGGGCATTCCCTTATATAAGCACGTGCAATTATCAAATTCCAAATTTTTAACATGATACTACTTTTAGTTCTGTTCCTATTCAATTCTCCCCAATTGCCCCACCCGCACCCTCAGTGCACTTAAGACGATTCATTTCTGGTGCAGGATCTAGATTTTGAGTTGGTTGCCTACCTAAGAGGAATATGAGGAAAGGTCTCTGATTCGATTTTGCAACATGTGAACTGGATGACTCCGCAGCGAGTGGTAGGGGTGATAAGTTCAGCTGTCAATCATTGGCAGACCCCCGCCTCTCTGTTTGGGACCTCTGACCTCTAAATGAGCGTTTGAGATTAAAGTCTAGTCCCAGTTAGGGCCAGATTGAAAAGATCTTAATTTTTTGGATTTATGGGAAAAAGAGGATGGAAGAGGGAAAAGGGGGGCACTTGAGATCTGGGCCATTGGGACGAGGGGAAGAGGCCACTGGGTTTCGGACAGTTAAGGGCTGGAGCTCTGTGGTCAGCTGGAGCCAGATTTAAGCCTGTGACACCGTGTAGCCCGAAGGAATTTATGGTGCGTATTTGAAACTCATTGTTCTAGTTTATAACACGGGGTTATCGTTTCTTACTCAGAGTGTTGGCAAAGGTCACATGGGACCGTGTACAGAGGACTCTGTATAGTGCCTGGCACCAGGGCAGCAGGTGAGAACTCCCTGACCTGGGAGACCTGGGGCGAATGAATGAACGTTTCCCTGCTTCAGTTTCTTCATCTGTCAAATGGAGCTGTTAATAGCACCCACGTCATAAAGTTTTCGTGACCATGAAATCAGTACATCCCAGTGTGGTGAAGATGGCAAACACTAGATTCAAATCCTGGCTCCAACACTCAATTACTGTGTGACCTTGGGAAAATTACTTAACATCTCTGAGTCTGATTCTGGTCCTCATAAAACAAGCATGGTAATCAGTACCCATAGCATAGGCTGCTTGGAGGTTAAGTATCATCATGTATGTGAGGCAGTTCACAGAGCCTGACAGGTAGTAAGTGCTTAGTAGATATTGGTTATTGTTATTGCTGCCCTAATCGTGATGATTAGCCATATGCAGAGGCCTGAGCTCAGCGCATTGCATGCCTGATTGTTTATAACTCTCACAGCCATCCTGCTGGGTAAGGATTGCCTTGTTCCTGTTTGATGGACAAGCCACTGGAAGGGTGAGGGCAGGGTGAAGGCTGTCTTTTTGTTCATCTCTCCCACTGGGGAGCTGAGCTCCAAACCACTCTACTATTCTGCCTCCAGCTATTTTTGAAGAAAAATCTGGGGTAGTCACTGAGCTGTGCAGCCTGGTCCTTCTGGGACCATTGTTTCTCTCCCTCAGCCTGGCCGATTCTTGCCAAATGGAGATGCGGGCCCACATCAGACACACCTGAAATCCGGATTTTATGTGAAAGCCTCATTTATCTGTTTATGCTGCCAATGGATGCGATGCTGTTTATGCTGCCCAATGGATGGCGATGCTTAGAAATACAAAGTGACCACATAGCGCACGTCTGCAAGCTGGACAAGGCCTGGTGTGACTGGCTTGGGATCCGCTCCGTTAGGAAAGCAATTCTGTAGTCGGTGTCCACCTGTCTTGTAGGTGCCCAGGGGGCACTCCTAGCAGCATCTGTAGTCCAGGCCTCTGTGCTTACAGGGGTGAGGCTGGAGGATGAACTTGGGGATGTAGCTCGTGTAAGCAGAATAGGAATGTTCAGGCCGTTGAGTCTAACATCACTGCTGGGAGGAAGGCCCGTCGGGGGATCTGAAGATGTCACCAGGAAGAAAGGACAGAGCTGTGTGAGGAACCAAGCAGGACCTAGGGAACAGATTTTCGATATTTAATTTTTGATTTTTTAGGGGAAAGAAAAAAAGCGGGTGAAATAAGAGAAAAAGAATTCAGACATGCAAATCATAGGGCTCCAGAGAAATCCTGAAACCCAGAAGTCACCGGGAAAGTAACTTCCTACCTTTGCTAGTGAGAAGTTTCAAGAATATAAAGGGATACTCCTTTAATAGAATCTTAAAGCTGAACACAACAAAAGGGAACTTCACATTTTCAATATTTTTTTTCCATTTTGGAGAGAAATAAAATGGGGATTGGAGTTAAAAGAAGGACTTGCCCATGGCCCAGAGCACCTGCTAAACACCCAAATGTACAGCGGGTAAGGCAAGGGATCTAAATGAGTGAGCTGGGCCAAGAGGGAGGTAACAGGGAATGGTGGAGACCGGGGCAAACCAGAGGGGCTTTTGTCAACTGTGGCAGCCAGGAAGCAGGCCCACTGTAGACAGATCTAACGTTAGAAGAGAAATGGGAATCCCAGTTTTGAGAGTGAAACCTCCCGATTTTTAAAAGTTGCCAATGACGCCCTAACTGGTTTGGCTCAGTGGATGGAGCTTTGGCCTGCAGACTGAAAGGTCCCGGGTTCGATTCCAGTCAAGGGCATGTACCTTGGTTGCAGGCACATCCCCAGTGGGAGGTGTGCAGGAGGCAGCTGATCAATGTTTCTCATCGATGTTTCTGGCTCTCTGTCCCTCTCTCTTCCTCTCTGTAAAATATCAATAAAATATATTAAAAAATAATAAATAAAAGTTGTCAACGAATTTAAAAATTTAAAATGCACCATGCAAGTCAAACAAAGCATTTCCGAAGTCCACAGTGAGCTGGAAACCGGCCAGTTTGTGACTTGTGTTCGAGAACCTTCCAGCGCCCCACACGTTTCTGCCACAGCCTTCTCACCTCACTTCCTGTCAAGTGGTTCCCCTTCCCAGGGAGCCTGTTTGCTCTGAAGTCAGAAGCCCTCGTGTGACGATCTCCTCCCCTCTTTATTCTGAATGAGGACCTTGAATAAAGACAGTATTAACTTTTGTTTCCTGCCTACCATTCACAGTCTGCTTGTCCAGCCACAAACGCAGGAAGGCTGGTAAGAACTAGAGAAGGGTTTAAACTCTCACCCCAGCCCTATTGTTCATTAAAGAATCTTCTTTTTATAGTAAACTAGAGAGAGGATGTTCAGAGTCCGGGTTCATAAGGTGCAGGGTTTTTGCTCAGCCGAGCCCAAAAATAGAATTGCAAAAATATGACCTGGTGAATCTTTAATGGCCCAACACAACCCCTTCCCTCCAGGAGCAGCCAGCGAACCGTGTCCGCCTCTGCGCTCGGAGCGAGACACTGACCAGGAAGCTCATGCCATTTTTCATGAACTGTTGCTTTGTTCTATTTCTCAATCCCATTTGAGCATCTTTAAGGCAGGAAAAACAGGATGACAGCACGCGGCTTGATTATAAGTCTTTCTCCCGGATTTGTATGCAAACTGGGAAAAGGAGTCAGAGGCGAGTCATAAACCCCATAAACTTCAGTTTCGGGTTAAAACCTTCATTTAAGATGAGGCCATTTCCCCAGATTATAATTTCTACTCTTCAGTGAGCAAATGTGTTCACTTTAAGACATTGTTCTTGGAAGTCATTGAACAGACATCTTTCAGAGAACTGCTAAAAGAGCCACTGTCTTCAATCACAAAATAATGGGGTAGAAATACGAATTTTCATCTATTAAAATTTGGGTGACAAGGGATGCCCTCCTCCTCTCTCACACCCCACACACACGTTCAAGACACAAGCTAGAGAGGGATTACTTAGGGTGAGCGGTCTCACCAGCTCACTTCATGGCTCTGGGCTCTCTTACCATCTTACTAAACTTCTACTTGCCTCTGTTCCTTTTTCTGCAAAACACAGGTAATGACAGTGCCTCCCTCAGAAAGTGGTTGTAAAGATAAAATGATATAAATATGCAGCTCATAGAACAGCATCTGGTACATAAAAACCGTCTATTCCTGGGAAGTGTTATTAACGCTAGCCCGTCCACTACTCGTGTTTGCACAGGTATCTTGCTTCCAACTATTAAATGACACAGACAGAACTGTCCAACTCCAGAGCTCATATTTCTTCTGTTGAAGCCCAGGACCAGGAAAAATATAACCCAAGTTCATAACCGGAGTCTACTGATCACATCATGTTGGGAAAGAGAGACCGTGAACACTGGGCCATGTTTACCACTAAGTAACGTGTGTGTGCCATGCAGACCCAGATCACGACTTGTCCGTGTCCCTGTAAAGCATAGGGTCTCTGAAATGACTTGGCGGGGAAATGGAGTATCTGTTGGGGGATATAGAAGATGTAAGGGAAGAAACACAGTCCCTGGGGGTGGCAGGTGAATTTTGTAGGCAGTTGCTGCTTCTGAGATTTGACACAAGCCATGCCTACTAGTATAATGCACAGAAAGTTGGCTAACTGTCCTGGTATTTTAATCAGCCTACAGCCCAGATAATAAGTTCGCATTTCCTTTTAGATGGATCTACCTTTTCACTCAGACTAGGTACAGCTAAAATGGGAGCTCATCCGTCTCCTTACCTGTTTCACGTCCATGAAACTGTACGGTAGAAGGGGGGGTGTGTGTGCTAGAACCAGGTGTCTGGGTCGATTTCTGGTTGGGCTACTTCTATTGGTTGGTTAATTTGGGGTTGTAAGCTGGGGATGGTGAAAATAGTGGTGGAAGCATATAAGTGGGTTGGGAGGACTAAATAAGACTTAGGGTAATGCCTGGCCCCAAGTGCCAACTCAAGAAATGTGAGCTATACCAGCTAGGAGATTCTTACCATCCCAGCCCTGAGCTAAGGCCCCTATCCCAGAAATGCTCATTGTCACATACACCCAAAGTTTGAGGGTCTTTCAGGGCTCCACAGATCTCGCCTGTACCCACTTTCTAACCCTGAGGCTAAGAACCTCTGTCTAAAAACACCGGAAACAATGGACAGGTGTGTTTGGGTGTGCAAACTTCTTCAGTCATTGTCAGGCTACCTTCCGGCTTTTCTGAACCATGGCAACAGGTACAGGTAAACAGGTGCTGTGACAGGGAACTTTGTAGCTGGGCTCAAAGTTTCATGTTTGTTTATGAGGAAGGAGAGCACGGGATCTCCCAGCTGGTGAGTCAGTGTGGGAGTCCTTCAGGGGAAGCAGTAACTGAGGGGCGCTTGTCCCATGGGCCGGCTCCCAGCAGCAGGGAGTTCCAAAGGCAGCCTTCTCTCTCCTGCGCTTTTCAGAGCTGCTATGGAAGCTCAGAATCATATCTGAATCATATCTGTGTCTAGACAAAGGCAAACGGCCTGTTTATGGGCTCACCGAGCCCAGTTAGGAGAAGGCACGGGCAGGTCTCCTCTGAGTCACTCAGCCCAGATGGAGGGAGGGCGTGGAGGTCAGCAGGTTCAGGGGCAGCATTCCTCAGCCTCACCGGGAAGGGAAGTCAGGTTTCTCTTGCCGAAGGGCCTGTGAAGAAGACACTGTTGATTTCATCTCAGTCTCTCAGTGCGGGAGCAGAGCCCAGAGGGCTGTGAGGACATGGATGAGGCTTAGTCTTGAAGAGAAATGGTGTGGCGCTCAAGAAAGACCAAGAAAGACCAAGGGCCGAAACCGGTTTGGCTCAGTGGATAGAGCGTCGGCCTGCGGACTGAGTGGTCCCGGGTTCGATTCCAGTCAAGGGCATGTACGTGGGTTGCGGGCACGTCCCCAGTGGGAGATGTGCAGGAGGCAGCTGATCGATGTTCCTCTCTCATCGATGTTTCTGGCTCTCTGTCCCTCTCCCTTCCTCTCTGTAAAAAAATCAATAAAATATATTAAAAAAAAAAAAAGAAAGACCAAGGGCATGAATCAAGGGAACTGCTGCCGTGAAAAATGGGCAGTTCGTTTTTGATAATTAATTAAAAGAACTGTAGCGGGACAACCAAGAGGTCCGGGCTGCCTGTCACCACTTGAGCCAAATTAAGCAGAAGACAAGGTTGAATCATATCTGAGCGTTTATTCCAATAATGCCGGTAGGATGGGAGAGCAGTGGGTCACCCACAAAGATGTGCTCTCTGACCCCCCCTTGCCAGTGGCTGGTTATACACACACGAGGGAGAAGACAGCTACGTGCAGCTGCGAGCTGCAGTACAACAGGGAACAGGGAGGGGAAGGTCTGCAGTCTGGCCTTCAGGAGCTCAAAGTCCGGTAACATCTTCTGTGATGTTACCAACAGCTCAGCCAGTTCCTGGGACCGGAGAATGGTCAGCGTTCCTGAGAAAAACTCCCGGAGGGGGTCAGGGTCCTGGCACAGCCACCAAATCAAAGCGTGTCCTGTCCTTGGTCTGTTCTCAAAATGTATTTCTTTTTTGAATAGCGGACCCATCGAGGCATCTGATCTTTTTACAGCCTTGTTTCCTCTTCCAGTTTCCGAGGATCTGTAAGAAAACTTCTTATCTATAGTTAGTAAGGCGAATTATTAGACAACTGTGGCTCTATTCTCATTACATGTCCTTCCCCAGTAGCAGAACTGCCTTTAAAAATCTGACCAATAGCAAAGAGAATAATTGTTTTGGGTTGTTCTTCAGAAGCATAATTCAAAACACTGTTAAATCTTCGACACCCCCTCCAACTATTTTTCACAAATTCTTTTTCCTCAAAGTCAGGTTCCTCTTATATCTGGAATTTTCTACCCCACACCATATAGATCTGACTTCAACCACATCCCACACTAAATCATAATTTTATATATATGCATACACTCTCATATATGCATACTTGTATACACATATGTACATATGTATGCATTAATTTGAGTAACAGCTGATTATCGACATCTTTTATGTTTTGCAGATATTTAATGGAACATCTATTACATGTGGGTTGGTTTGATGTTTCTTTTTCATATGTTAAACACAATTTTTTCCAAGTCTCAACCTTTTCATAGAACCCGGGGAAACCTTATTCACGCCCCTGAAGTGGGTCACCTTTAGGGGAGTATTTGTCTTATGGCCTCATCAATAACTGAACATACCCCTGTGGTTGCTCTGAGACTCAACGAGTCCCAAGGTTTTCAGAGTTGATAAACTTGAGGCTAGAAACGTGCTTTTGCATGCTTCCACGTGAGGCGGCTCCCCCTGGAACTGGCTGGCAGACACTGCGCCGCCTTTGACTCGGGAAGAGCGGCAGGAAGGTCCCCTGCTCCAAGCACCACAGGAGGAATTCCGAGGAGGTCAAGTGTGTGCGACCCTGAAAGGGAAATTTGAACGGAGAGGAGTGTGTGCTTTAAATAATAATGTGAATTTGGGCAAATCAGATGCTCTTAGAGATGCCATCCTCAAAGGAGGACAACCTATGGGAGGGTCTCTGTAGAGGCAGCTCTCAGTGACCACGGACTGCCACCTGCCACTGGAACGAAGGCACCACCCACGGCTCTGGGCGTCACACCGTCCTGATGAGGTTGTTTCAGATTAGCGCCCTTCTCTCCCACCAGACTGGGAGCCTCACAGGGCAGGCACTGTGTCTGCTCAGGCTTCCTGTATTACACCCCCTGCACCAAGCACTTACTAAGTCCTCAGTAAAGCCTCTAACTTACCGCTTTGGGGGAGTAAGACATTAAAATGTGGCCACTGAGTGTGTGGTCGAGCTTAGCGGTCACCACCTGCTAGGGTTTGAGCCCCAGCTCTGTCACGGATCTTCAGGTAGGCTACTGCTGCCTTGATTTCCTCATCTGTAAAATGGGAATCATGACAAGGCTTGCTTCACAGGGAGGACATGCTTCCTTTCCACAAGTCGGTTTTCTGATACCTAATACTGATACTGTCTAGATTCATGTTGATTTGATGCTTTTAATTATTTTTAATGCGCTATACTCTTTGTGTTTTTAGCATTACAGTGTTTTCTCGGTGATTTTGGTTATTTTCTTCTCAATAAATAAGTAGTCCAGAAATTTGGATCAAGGAAAAGGAGTGTATGTGTGGGTGATTTATAAAAAATTCAAAGCCAAACTTTAACAATTGGTGGCCCGCACCCCTTTAGTTTGAGGAAACAGGTAACATTTTATTTTAACAATGTGGAAATGTTGCCTTGGTCATATTGTCAGCAGCATGGGTTTGGGAAAGACTACGAGCGTTGAAGAAGGGAGGAGAGAGAGAAATACCAGCTCCAATCAGCGCCTTCTAATTTCTGTGCCATAGAAAACACTGCTGCCTTGTAATGATTGCCAGGATCTGTCTGAAAGTCAAAGAGGAGTGCTCAGAGGAGAAAGGGAGGGAAATGTCTTCAACATGGCACCTGGCTGCCAACGGTTGGCAGAAGGTCATGGGTGTAAGTACTCTGGGCACGTTTTTGAGAAGGGTGACGTCATCCGTGGTTGTTTACAAGGCCAGTAGCTGAGGAGAATGAGACAACTCAGGGATGTTCACTTCGCATAGTTCATCTTGTGAACTGATCATCTTTAGGTCAAGAACGAATTCCTTTCCCCACACGAATATGTCAGAGTTGGCCCTGGTGGACGGAAAGAGGAATCTGGGTGCTCCGAGCCCAGACATGATATACTTATATGGATTTCCTCTGAGGAGCTGGGTTTACATGCAGTGTAACCCTTCCTGGAGGTGTTTCGGGACGCTCACAGAATACTCCGTCATTATCCCAGCCTGTGTTTAAGAAACAGCCCGAGACATCAATCTCACGCACATGATAACCGGCTCGGGGAAGCGGGCCACAGAGATGCATCGTTAGCCTTTCCTTCAAGAGAAATAGCACTGCTGTCAATGCAGAATCCTTTCAAGCCTTCAGATGCTTATTCCATTTGACACATAAAAGTCTTCAACCCCGAGACGGGTACGTCGTCTTTTCAAAGTTGGTTCCCAAAGTAGTTACCTTACTTCCCTTCAAATTTCTCCTGTATTTTTTCTACCACTTATTGTCAGTTAATTGGCCATTTTTAATTGGTTACTATTATTAGTTTTCCTCAAAATTGCCAGCAGAGGGTAATAAACTCTTCCTGAATCTGTGATGTTTAAATCCAGCATTAGTGGAGGCTGAAGCTGATAGGAAAGTAGGTAATGTACTTTCTGATAAAGCGCTTCTCAGGAGTAATCTGGCCCTCTCTCAGTAGGACATGTTGTTCTTATTGGGGATTTTTAATTATTTGCTGTACACAGAGCTTCTGATGAGTTCATCTAGTAATTACCATAGCCCTGTGGGGGATGGTGATTTCTGGGCCATAATTGTAACCTCCCAAAGTGTGTGGGAAGAAATACCTTGCCAGTGTGCCTGAAGACCCTTGGTGTATGTCCTTTGGCCATAAAATGCTCAGCAGAGGAATCCACAGTCTTTTGGTTTCTTTGTCTAGGTTGCTTCTCTCTTGGCTTGGGCAGTGAGCTCCTATGCTGGCCTGTGCCTGTGGTTCGGAGAAGGGACCTAGGGTTCCACGGAAGCTTGGCGGAGAGTTGCCTCTAGTGGATACCTTTAGGTTTGAAGTCCTGGTCCATTCCTTTGCTTTATTTCCAAGTGTTATGTATTTTTTCTATAATAAAAAATCATTTCTTTCTTCTTAGAGATCATTTCTAGAAATAATATTAGGACTTAAAGTTCTTTTGTCTGATTCAGTGCTTTGCTTTTACTTAAAAAAAAAAAGGAAAGATCTGGCTAGTGTGGTGCTAGTGTGTAATCATGATGTCATTTATTTGCCTCTGAGGAAAAGGGCATTCATTCTTTTTTTCTTCCCAAGAGGAAATGAGTTCATTTTGGGAGTACGTGGTAGGATGTACTCTCCCTGGTTATCAGAAACACGCATTTGTTTCATTCACTTGAGATATCTTTTTGAAACACTACCTGTGCTGAGGACTAGGATTATAGCCTGAGGGGCAAAAGAGGAAATATTTCTTGCAGGTGCCCAGTGAGAGCTGAGGCTGTGAAAGAAGGAGATAAAGCCAGTGGCACACACGTGGCCATGGTGGGGATAGAAGCAACACTCTGACCTCTCTCAGTTCCCAGTCTCGGTCTCTGAGATCCTGCAGACACCTGTCTCCTGCTGGCTGCGCCCTAAGACAAAAGAACAAGGAGGTCCATGGAGCCCAGCCTCTTGGGAAGAGAGGAGGCAGAGGTGGATCCGGTAGGGAGGCAACCAGACAGATTAGGGTGATGCGACTCCAGAGAAGTCGTCCACTGGGACATCCTTTCTCAAGTCTTTACTCCAGCCCTAACCACGCGGGCTTTACAGTGAATGGAGCCACGCCGTTCAGCACATGGAGTCTTTGGTTCGTTTGCTTCTACCTGGCCTCTCCTGCTCAATGACCAGTTTCTCCTGCTCTTCATTTCCGTTTCTCCTATTTTTCTATTCTTTATCTTCTCTTCTCTTCTTCCTCTCTGCTCAGCAGTTTTCCTATCCTTGGATCTTTCTCAGCCAAAGAAAGGTCCTAAACTCCCACTGAAAACCACGAAGCTCTTTTAAGTACCTTTTCCCCCCTGAAAGGCAGGAGGCGCAGGGCAGCTGCAATTTGGAGGCTGGGAAGATCGCTCAGGACTGTCTCCTGCCGAGGAGAGCTGGTCTTCCTTACCAAAAGGAGCCAAGATTTTCAGTGGAGTTCTTTTAGAGAGGGGAGTGCTCCTTACATGTGGTGGTGAGAGAAAAAAATAACCAAAATGCAAGAAAAAAAAAGGAGAAAAGAAAAATACCATAAACATTGAAAATCTCTCAAAATATGATTCTTGATATACTTCCTTTTAACCATGATTTTTAAAAAATTCTCACTCAAGGATATGTTTATTGATTTTAGAGAGAAAGGAAGAGAGAGAGATGGAGAGAGAGAGAGAGAGAGAGAGAGAGAGAGAGAGAGAGAGAAGGAGAGAGAGAGAGAACAGGATGTCCTTTAACCATCATTTTTGTGTGTGTGTGTTTGTTGTTTACAGTTTCCACATCACTAAAACGACTCTTGAAACTGTTTGTTGTTTACAGTTTCCACATCACTAAAACGACTCTTGAAACCCATCCCAAAGCTGTGATCAGCCTGGATGAGATGAAGCTTCCAATTGCTCTACAAAATGCCTGTGAGCTAGTAAAGGTGCCATACGAATCCATCTCTTATTAAGGACTTGTATGCATGCATATAAGCCTAACCAATGGACACAGACACCAGGGGGAGGGGGTGAAGGGCATGAGTGGCGGGGGGGCAATGGAGGGATAAGGACACATATGTAATACCTTAATCAATAAAGAAAAAAGACAACAACAACAACAACAACAAAAAGAGTTATTGGTCATTAATCACCCCACTCCCCAAATATGAAGATGAATTTATTATTGCTATGGTGATTGTTTCAAAACATAAATATATGCTTTCATCAGAAAGAGGGAAAGCTGTTTCCTTTTCAACACAGAAATTTATTACCCAGGTTGAGACATCAAATGAGTATTTAATGGTCCTGCAATTCACCAAAATCCCCTTTGAGGGGATAGTGATCCAAACAGACAGGGAATTGGGTTTCACAGCCTTTGAAGTAGAAAGTTGCCCAACTGTAGACGTTGAACAACATGTAGTTGGGCATAAAATCCAAACTATTCCTGGGTTTGTCTTTAATTATTAGAAATGCCCACATGTGATGTGTCAACAGCCTGTAAATTCATAATTGGGGCGAGGCTGCTGTGGCTTTGGTTGCCAATAATGTGCTGCCATCAGGTTCAGAGTGTCCAATTAGGGGGGAATGTACAACAATGTGTGGTTGGGAATGAGTGCAAGATCGCTCATGTTTGGGCCGAATGTTCTTTGAAGCTACAGTGTGTTCTATGAAATTGGAACTGGCTCCCTAGACAACACTGACTTCACCATGTGGCCATATTCGAGGAAGTCATGAGGAATTACCGGAGGGATTAGATACGGTGTAGGATGGGAGGTCAGTCAAGTATGAGAGACCTCCCCACCTCTTCCCGACACATCTGAACCAGTGTTAATGTGGCTCATGTGCCATGTCCATTCAGAAGCCAGGCTCTGGTTTCCTTGTGCTTGGCTTCCTTCCCGAACTTGAGTCATGAATGGCTGGCTGTTTGGAATCCTCTGAGGCTAAAGGTGTCGTTGCTCGAAGAGTGGTCTCAGTTACTGTCCAACTGACGTTTCCTTGTCCTTAGTACTTTGTACTGTTTGTCTCAGGCAGGATTCAAGCTATTCCCTGTCTTTATTTCTTTTTATTCATCCATTCATTCTGTAGTTTTTATGATGATCCCATTATAGCCGAGTTACTGTTTAAGACAGCGATTTTCAACTGGTGTGCCACAAGAATGTTTAAAACATGCAATACCTAACTATTTAGTCAGGGGCACTGACCTCTTTTCCCTTAGATTGTTAACTAAAAAATGACAACAGCCAACACAATAGCCATCTGGTGCGAATGAATCAAAATTATACTTTTTTTTGGCCAGATTAGCAACAAATATATTGTTTGTTGGGCCGCAGAATTTTAGTAATTAGTTGGTATGTGCTATGAGATGAAAAGGCTGAAAACGCTGGTATAAGATGCTGAGAAAACATAGCAGTGAGTAAGATACCTGTTCTCTCATAGTTTTGTTGAGGAGATAAATAAATAAACAAAGTAATGTTAGTGCTCAGAAATATGAAGAACATCGAGTAGAGTAGCTTAGGGGGGTGGTACATTAGATGAGAGTTCTCCCTGAAGAAGTGATTTTTATGCTGAGACCTCAATAATGAAAAGAAGCCAGCACTGTAATGACCCTGGGAAGGAGGTTGAAATGGAAAGTCCTCAGGCAGGACTGAGCTTGGTTTATTGAAGCAACAAAAACAATAGCCCCAATGGAATCAGTGTGTGGCTATGCTTAGTGAGCAAGGGAACACGAGAGTATGCAGGGACAGGTCATGTAGAACATGGTGAGGACTTGTCATTTTACTCAAGTATATCCATCCAACTATTTTTGCACACCTTACATTTCTTCACTTCCCTCCTCATCCATCTTAGGTTCCCTGTTTCATCATCATAATTACTCCCTTAAAAACACCCTTTTCTTTTGTGTTAGTTATCTACTCCTGTGTAACAAATGACACAAAAATGTAGTGGCTTAAAACAGGAAGCATTTTTATCTCGCACAATATTTGCTGATGAGAGACATAAAGATGGTGTAGTGGGCAGGTCTGACTGAGGGTTTCTGATGAGATTGCAATCAAGATGTTAGCCAGCACTACGTTACCTGAAGGCTCGACTGGGGTTGGGGGACTTGCTTCCAGGCTGACTGACTCACACACATGGATAGTAGCCCTGGTTGTTGGCTGGAGGACTAGTACCTTATCACTTGGACCTCTCCATAGGACTTCTTAAACATTCTCATTACATGATGGCTTGCTTTCCCTGAGAGAGTGGTCCCAGGGAGTGCAAAGTCTTTTATTATCTAGCCTGGAAATCACACACCATCTATACTAATAAAAGCCTAGGTGGCCCTTGCGTGCAATGTCATCACAAGATGGCCACCACAAGATGGCTGCCACAAGATGATTGCGCGCACAGCGGAGGCAAGGTCCGGCAGAAGAGGCAAGTCATGACAGGGGAGGGCAGTTGTGGGTGATCAGGCTGGCAGGGGAACAGTTAGGTGTCAATCAGGCTGGCAGGGGAGCGGTTAGGGAGCGATCAGGCTGGCAGGCAGAAGCAGTTGGGGCAATCAGGCAGGCAGGCAGGTGAGCGGTTAGGGGCCAGCGGTCCTGGATTGTGAGAGGGATGTCCGACTGCCAGAGGGATCGGCCCTAAACCAGCAGTCGGACATCCCCCAAGGGGTCCCAGATTGGAGAGGGTGCAGGCCGGGCTGAGGGACACCCCCCCATGCATGAATTTCATGCACTGGGCCACTAGTTGTTTTATAATATCTACTGGTCACACAGGTCATCACTTCTCACAGAGGAAGAGGAAGGAATCACAATATGAACTCAAACTTATGCGATGTGTTTTTTCCTTTCAAATACTCATCCGAAGACATCAGTCATAGTGGTGGTGAGCCCTTGCTCTGCAGCCAAAAGGAATATTGGGTTCAAAGACCAGGTTCACCATGTACTGGCTCTTTGACCTGTGGCATATTTCTTAACCTCTCTCAGCTTCTGTCTTCCCATCTGGAAAATGCAAGTAATCCTACGTCACAGTTCGAAATCAATGTGAAGACAAAGTGAGATAATGTTGATAACAAACAGCCATAATAATTGGCATATGCATCCTTAGTATACGTTATCAACTACTGCTCTTGCTCTTACTCCTTTTTTTATGACTATGGAAGGTAGCTCCTCCTTGAAGTGCTTCATAAAATTTGGTGATAGATAATGTTTGGGGGCAGTCAAGTGAGCAATCAGGTTAGATTGGAGGGACTGTGAACCTGGTGATCTTGACAAACCCTGGCAATGCCGGAAACTCAGACCTATCATAAAAAATTCCCCTCTGCATGATAAAATTTGGCTCACCATTCATTTTCAGATGAGCTGTGAGTCAAGCATTGGGCCAGGTCAACAGGAGCATCTAAGTTCAACCCCAGTGCAAAATCTAATCAACTCTCAAGTTCGAAGAATGAGCTGATGATTCAGACATTTATATCGAAAGGTGTTAAAAGATTATTTGGAACAGAGTGGAGGATAAGAAACAGGATTTCCAATCCATACCAGAATTGCATTTTTTGTGAGTCTTCTAGGAAATGAAGGCAACAAAGTTTTCAAGATCATTCCTTTATTTATCTTATATAAAAATTAATATTTTTGAACATTTTCTATGTACCAGATACTAAGCTAGCTTCTGGCAAAGTAGCCGAGAACAAGATTGCCTGCACCTCAATTCTCACGGGTGTTCAAGATTTAAATCAACAGCTAGACTGAGCACGTAGCCCTTACTATTCTGCTTGATGGCTTAACTTTCTTACAAGTTGCCAGAAATTACTAGAAATCTGAGGGATTTCCACCAATATATTCAAATGATTAGTATTAATGGTAGGCAGGGGGTAAAATCCTGATTTTCCTTCTGTAACATTTATACCCAGTTAATCAGCTATCTAATTACTAATAATAGATTAAAATGTATTAACTTGTTGAGGCAAACATGTTTTCCAAAGCCACTGTCTAGAACTGAATTACCAACAACATGGTTTGAGCAATAACATCAAGATCACAAGTCATTTTTCTCAACTTTCTCAGTGCTGGTACAAGACCCATGGGAAGTGTTTGCATTGCAAGGTAAATACATTAGTAATGCATAGATTCCCAAAGCAGTTTCAACACTGGCATGGAAATTTATACATTCCCTAAACTTTGCTTCAATGACAGATAAAATTCCTTCTGAGCTGGGTAAATGGAATGCGTTCTGGAAACTGTACCTTTCATTACAATGAACTCATTTGCTCCTGGCATTCATAATTTGCTCAGTGTAATCTGGCCTGACAAGCCAATTCTTTGTTCCTTTGCTAATCCATAGTACAGATGTTAATCTCCAACAATTAATAACTCATTCCTACATAGCTTGGAAGGTCACGAATGACAGTGGCAGCATTTTTAAAATTGTGTGTACCTCGGTTGCAGGCTTGATCCTTAGCTTTGGTTGGGGCACTTGCGAGAAGCAATCAATTGATATGTCTCTCTCACATTGATGTTTCTCTCTTTCTCTGTATATCCCCTGCCTTCCGCTCTCTCTAACAATCAATGGAAAAATATCCTTGGGTGAGGGTTAACAAAAAATTAATATAAAATGAAGTGATAAAGTATAGTTTTTAAGACCTTGGGCTTTACTATCAAATCCTAGATCCACATCTAGACTCTCCCTTACCAGGCAGATGACTTCACACCAAATTCCGAATTCATCTAAATCTGTTTACTCATTTGTATCCTGGGGTTGACAACAATAGTGAGTGGTTGCTGTTGCTATGCATTTAAAATGAAATATGTGCTTGGTGCTGAGCATGCCTTGGGCATATAGTAAGCACTTTAGTAAATGATAGCTATTATTATTATTAGGTTCTCTATGTAGACTCTACATCGTAGAGTACAGCAGTAGCAGTCTCCAGGATGTCTCCCAATGATTCTCATCTTCTGGTACTCAAGCCCTTGGATAGACTCCTCCTAAGCTGAGCAGAGCAGAGCTGCATAACCAATAAGACATTGCAGAAGTGACATGTGTTACTTGCAAGCTTACATCCTAAAAGGAAATGTGGCTTCTGCCTTGCTCTTCCGTAGATTGCTCTCACCAGGGAGGTCAGCTGTGTTGTGAGTACACTCAAGAGCAGCACATGGAGAGATGTCCAGATAATGAGGGTCAAAGGTTTCCTACCAACAGCCCTAACTTGCCTGCCCCACGAGGGAGCCATATTGGGATGAGGTTCCCCAGCCTCGGTCGGGCTTTCGGATGATTGTAACTCTGGCTGACACACCTGGATCTCAGCCTCATGGGACCATTCCTGCCCTATGAAAACTGTATGACATAAATTATTTTAAAAGCCACAATGTTTTTGGCAATTTTTATGCAGCAATTGGTAACTAATCTAAGTACCTTACAGTATTTCTATACCCACTGGTTTCATGTTGTCCTACTGTATTCCAAGGAGGAAAAGAAGATGGTGAAGGATATTTCTGTTTCATTTTTGTGAGGAAATGAAGACTTGGCCAATGAGGCATCTTACAAACCATTTGATTGGGTAGTAGTTGAAAACTTCAGCCCAAGGTAGACTTGGGTTTGAAGCCTAGAGCTGCCACTTTCTAACCAAATAACATTTCTAAGTTTTTTAAATCTGTGGTAAAGTTGCTATGGGAATTATAAGAGACAAACTTGTAAAATGCTTAGTATCATGACTGGCTGGGGTAAGTGCTCTATACATGTTTATTAAATAAGTAAATGTTATATTCCATAGGAAAGGTATTTTTTCAAATCAAATAACTCTATTTTTCTATCTACATCTTGGCCTTTCATAGATTTGGGAATGAATCCCAAAGCCCATGATACATAGACTTGTGATATTTTGTTGAAGTTGAAATTAGAAATGAATAATTTGCAAGGTGGGTTGGGCAGATGTCACTTGGTGATTTCCCAGGTTACTTCCTTCAGTGCCTTCTATTCAGCCTTTGTCCACTCACTGGAGCCGGGATGAGGGTTAGGAGAGTGAGGCTCTTATTTTGTTTAAATGTAATATTTAAAAAACCAAACTGGCAGCCTACCATCCACAGACTGGACATTTGTTTTTGTAAGTCATCACCCATGGCTGTGAACTAAATAACTCTCATCAAACACATTTAAAGGGGTACTTTTTAAATTTTATTTTTTGTTTTTACTTATAGGGAAAATGTTGCTCCAAAATGATATTCACAGGTAGGAGCAGTTGTGAAATGAGTGATATTTATCCCCTGAAAAGGTCAGCACCAATTTAGAACCTGCACCACCTTCCTGAGGACACAGGTAGATGTGAGCAGTTGAGACTGGAATCGACAGCCTGCTTTCCAACATATCTTCTCTCTTTCACCAGGCCCTTGGGCCACCCTAATTCATATGACTTGAACCCCAAATATTGGAACTAAAAATATATTTCCTTAACTAGTGATTTTTGGAGGGAGAGATTCCAAGCCCTATTTTTAATTTCTGAGGCTATAGAAGTCAGGGGGAAAAACAGAGAAGAGAAAGAAGTGAAGAAATAATAGAAACGAAAACATCAATTAATGAAATGAAAAAAGAAAAAACAAAGATTTGTTTTTTGATAGATTTTGGTTGAGATACAGAGAACATATCAATAAGTAATGATAAGAATTTTAAAATCCTCAATTACAGTAGATATTTTAAAAATCAAAAGAGAATACACTGAACAACTCTAGGCCAAAAAGTTTATAAATTTAAATGAGATTGGCAGTTTTCTAGAAAAATATAAATTACTTAAATGGATCCAAGAAGAAAAAGAAAGTCTGAATAAACCAGTAACCATTAAAGAAATTGACATGGTGGTCAAACATCTTCATGCCCATGTCAGGGCTGGCTCCAGGGGTGTGGGGTATGGCTGGGGAAGTGGCATGGGGCCCCGCACTTAGAAGAGCCTTGCACTGTGCTACCTTGAAATTCTTTGTGCCGCTCTCTTGAAATTAAAAAAAAATTAACAAGGAGCTCCTCATTTTCATTTTATACTGGACCCTGCAAATTACTATCTACACCTGTATAATTGTGTGGGTGTATTTTACAACTCCCTTTTAAGGTACTGATAACCCAAAGTTTTTCTGAAAATAGAAAAAAAAGGCAAGTTACCCAGTTCATTTGAGAAAACTAGTGTAACTTTGCGAACTTCCCAGATTTCTTGATCAAAGTTATTTAGAAATTAGGGATAAAATATGATTTCACCAGATCTGGCAGAACATGAATAGCTACCATGGCCATTCATGACCTAAGAAGTTTGATATTATTGACCCATACAGTAGTTTCCTCAAATGAAGTTGTTTCCTACTTTTTTTTTTCTTTTCTTTTTCTGGTCTCAGCAAGGAACATGCTACACAAGCTTATCCTAGGTTCATTCTGGGCTGGTTGATGAGTTAACTATTTTAAGCTCTTCCGGCACTTGTAGACGTTTAAAGCCTTAATATGAATTTTTTTCAGGTCACTTGCTAGTGAACCTTGGAAAGATTTGGCAGGTTGGCTTAATGCTTGTCCAAAGTCGGACTCAGCACCTTTATCCGGAAACTGGAGGAACAACAAAAAAGATGGAATTAGTCTCAGGAACCTCATTGAGAACACGATGGCCACATATTTGTTGTTTCCTGCTGTCTCTGTAGTTATGATCTGGGCAACTGTATTTCTAGAAGGCAATCGTGAGCTCATCTTAGTGGCCTTATTGTTTTCATTGCTCATTTTAATTAATAATCTGCCTCTGTTATTCAGTCAAAAATGGAATCCACTTCATTGATGTCTCAAACATTGGTGCCTCTCTGCTTACTCACTTTCACGTTTTCTTCCTTGCTTTCATTTATTCATTTTCAATGAGAAGTAAGATAACTCATTCATGGGGTTTTCCTACAGTTAAAATGTACCTGGAATTAAAAATTATGAAAGTATTTGAGAACAGTGACCTCAGATAATTTTCTGCAATTTAGATGTTAAAAATAACTAAATCCAAGCTTGTCCCCCTAGTGAATTACACTGCGAGGAAAGAGAATTTCAAGGTGGGAATAAGAATCAACTCTTGTAACTGATGAATAAAATAGATCCAGAGACATAGAAACATGGAACAGACAGATGAATTTCAGAGGGAAGGTGGGGGTGGGTAGGTGGGTGGGGAGTGATTAACCAGGGAACTTATATGCATATATGCATAACCCATGTACAGACAATAGTGTGGTGAAGACCTGGGAGGAGAGTGTGTGGGGTGGAGGGGGTCAATGGGAAAAAAACAAAAACAAACAAAGGGACATCTGTAATATTTTCAACAATAAATATAAATTTTAAAAAAAGAATCAACTCTTGTAATATGAGAACAGAATTCCTTTATCCTTAGTATGGACTTTAATAGAGAAGGATTTAATAGATATTGGATAATTGGTGCATGTTGCTGGTTCTGATGGTTAATCCAAGACTTAATGGGTTTCTTTCTTACTTTCTTTTTTAACAGGAGACTGCCTTCAGTTTTTGCTATGTGGGTCTCCCCAACATAGCTGCCTACTCATCAGAACCAGCAAAGGAGAGAGTATCCTGGGAGGGGAGATGCTGCATCTTCCATAACACAATCAGGTGAGTGACATCCCATCACCTATACATATTCTATTGAGTAAAAGCAAGTGACTGGTCTTGCCCATACTCAAGGGGTGGGGGTTACACCCAGATGTGACTACCAGGCAATAGGGAACATGGGGGGCCAACTGAGTGTTTGGTCTCTTCAGTCAGATTTCCTGGGTTCAAATCCTGGCTGTATCACATACTAGTTCCATGAACCTTAAGCATCTTATTAACCTCCAAGCCTCAATTTCCTCAATCGAATATGCAAAGTCTACTCACACCATCATCACAGGATTATTAAATTCCAGATGTTCCAAATTTCCGCCATTCTTGTGCCATGTTCATGCTTGTTGTCTAATTTGTATGCCTCCTAAAATATCATTCACTTACATAATTTTGCCTTTAAAATGTAAATCAACTTATTTACAAAGCAAGTTTAATAATACCACTAGAAATTTAAAAAGAACTAGTATTACCAGAAGCTAATTGTAAACATATGCATTATCAGTAATAAAAATTATTAGTTGCAAAATTCATCTTGCACGTATATTGTGGGGAGCACTTATGCACCCTTAATAAAAACACACTGAAAAAATCAATGTAATATAAGCACACAGTTAGTGCTTAATAAATGTAAGCTATTCTCATTACATATCTCCAAGTTTGGCACTCAGAAAATACTGTGTATAGATGGGCAAATACATAACACAGGCTGTTGGCAGGCACTGTGGAAAGTTAGGATTCTCTTCCTGTGTGTCTGGACTCAACTTCAGAATCCTTCTCAATACTGAGTTTCAGGCAGCCATCACCAATCTACAGGTGTTGGCAAGTACCAGAGGACACCTGCTGGCTTCTGATAGATGTCACTTGGTATAAAGAGATCGGGGGAAATTATAATAAATGAAGAAGAATCAACAATAAATGAACTGAAAGAGGAAAACATCTTCTCAAAAAGGAAACCAATGAAATGAAAAACAATTACAAAGCATTTGTCATTCAGCCACATGCCGTCAACTCTGGACTCAATATTAACGTTGACTTCGAGACCTCTTTCTTCCTCACCTCGCTGCTCAGCATGTGTAGAAAGTACCTCACACTCATTTTCACTAAAGCAAAATGAATCTGGGACGGAAAAGCACCTACTGTGCAAATCCTTTCATTAATTCTAAAGCTTCGTTCGGTCCTGGGAGTTGCGCTGCTTGGAAGGCCCAGGTGCAAAGCATCCTGACGATGAAGATTCTGCAAATATTTTGTTTTGCTGATAAAGGGAGGTTTGCAGGGCAGAACAGTCATGGGCAGCAAAAGTGATTAAGTCATTTGGATCAATGTCCAACCCAGGAGATTAGAGAAAGCTCAACAAATTAGGTTGAATCATAAATGGAGCTTTGGCTTTCAGCCAGCCTTGGCTCGAACAACAGGCTTAAGCTAAATATTTGCTGATAGGTTAATAGACAGGACACAAGGTGTAGGGGAATGAGCAGGGGCTGCGGAGTCAGAGATCGGGGTTTGTGTCTAGGGTTTCTGCTTACTGTGTTTCCCTGAGCGAGATATTTGACTTCTCTGAGCCTGTTAAGAATGGGAAGGTTCCCAGGTCCCTGGCAAGGCCGTGTGAGGAATGTTAGGTCAAGGTGTTGGGAAGGGTCAAAACTGGCACCAGAGTTTAGCCAAGTCTATGCCTAAAATGAACCATCACAATTGTTGTGTGGGGCAAGTGAGCTAAGGTATTTGAAGGTGCGTCTGACTCATGGAAGAACTCAGGGGAAAAAGTTACATATATCACATATGTTTTATTATGCATTACATTTTATATTTACTTACATTTAATATCTAGATTAAATGTCATAATTTTGTAATACTGTATATTAATGTTCTATATCCACCATATTTCATCTACAGCCTTCAGTCCCCGAAAGGGATCTGTTCTCCTCGGCCTTCTGAGGAAGCGCGTCCTGCTCTCGCTGGTGATGGGTCAGGCACTGGGAAGCCCTTGAGGAATGGTAGGCAGTGGGAGGAACAGCTGTGCAAAGGGCTGCTGCAAATGTTACCAAGAAGGGCAATGAGGTGGAGAAAAACATTTGCTTAGAGCCCATTGTGAGCTCCAAGCCAGGTATCATGGGGACAGTGGCAAACAAGCCCCTGTCCTCATCACACCTACATTCGTGTGTGTGTGTGTGTGTGTGTGTGTGTGTGTGAGATGTATGTGTAGGTGGTATCAGTCACATAATCACACACATCACGTCAACACACCATCATGGGGAGTTAGGAAGGAGAGGGAGGTGCTGTGGGAGGCAGGGCACAGACCCTGGAGCCACCACCCTCTCCGTTTCCTCAGGGGAATTCTAATCCCAGCCATATGGCGGGTGTGAGGACTCATGCATTCGTGTGTATCAGGTGCTCACAAGGACATCGGGTGCAGAGCAGTCAATACTAGTAAATACCAGTTATTATGATCATGAATACAACGCCGTTGGTCAGCGTCCACTCTAGGCCACGTGCTCAGGAAAGCGAGGGGTAGCTGACACTGCTGTTGCATCCCCCTAGCTTCCAATGCTTCGCTCCTGTTGGCTGGCACCTGATGAGCCCTCCTCACAGACCTGCTGTGGCTGTTTTGCATGGACAGGTGAGAGTTAGAGTACCTGGGAGTTCACATCCCCGCGGTGCAGCCCGGATGCCTGGCCACCAGGAGAGCAAACAGGACAGGGCTGTCACTGTAAGCTACACTCTGAGCTCCCAGGATCAGGCTGAGGCTGCTCCCTCCCCATCCTCGCGGCCCCCCCCCCCCCCGCCCTGCGCTAAATGGCACCCTCCTTTGGCTCCTTTCCTGTCCCTCACAGGTGTCCCGGGAATCACTTCTCTAATGAACCCTGGTCCCAGATCAGCTTGTAGAGATCTTGGTCATCAAGGAAGCTTCCTGCAGGAAGCTTGAGGGGGACTCTGAGGGTGCAGAGAGGGAGAAGGAAAGAGGCAGAGGAAGATGCCAGGAGGAAGGACAGCAGATAGAGATAGAAGGAGCTGGTGTGGCCGGAGTCTGGGGCATCCAGGGTGAGTGGTCTGGTGCCCGTGGGTCAGGGGGCCTCCTTCACAGGACACCCAAGTCCAGCTGGAGGAACTGGCTTTCGTAAGGCAGTGGGAAGCCACAGAAGCAGACATGAGACACGATGAGGTTTGGGCCTTGAAAAGACCAACATGGCAGTGGGACGAGGAACAGACTGGAGGGAGGCAAGATGGAGGTCAGCTGGGAGTTTCTGCTGAGGTCCAGGTGGTGGGGAAAGAAGCAATGGACTGGAAAAGTATTTAAGCGGCATAAAAGGGAAAATTATTTTGCCACTCAAATGATCATTTTGTTATTGATCCGGATTTTCGTAAAGGTAGGTTTTGTGATACACAGCTCGTGAAATGACCACCTGAGAATTTTTCTAGTAAGACAACATTTGAAAATTAAAATTTCTTTGTAACAAGTGCAATGAAGGGGAAACATCTGTCAAACTTTAAAACCTTTATTCTTACTTTCAGAGAATTCTAAAAAGATACACAGATGAACTCTGACAACATATGGATTTAAAATTCTAAAAATAATTTCACAGCAGGAAGAACGCTTATACTTACTTCAGCAATATGTATATATTTATTCAAATACTAGTATAAAGATATAAATGTATACTTCTGAAATATTCTAAAAATATAACCTAAAAAGGAAAATCTTTATAAAATATACAGAAATATATAGTACATCTTTGGGAAAAGTGGTAGTAAAAACATGTGTAAATAAACCATATGTAAACAAGTTTTAAGAAAAAATTTATAGGTATTGCATAAATCTCTATGCATTTTCCATTTATGAAATCATACTGTCCCAAGGAGTTCAAGTCACAGAAGATGGGTTACACAGGGTGGACAAAAGTAGGTTTACAGTTTTAAGTATGCAAAAGAGTTTATTCTTGTATTATTATTTATTAATTATTTGAGCAACTGTAAACCTACTTTTGCACTGTCCTATATAGTTAATCTATAATGTATGTATACTTTGCTACTGTCCCATTCTATAGATGGGGAAATTAAGGCAAGGGAAGTCACTAAATGTTTTTAATCTGTGGCTAAACAATAATATTGCCCCAAACCACAGATCATAAATGAAATACCATACATTTAAAAAAATGACATAAGCAAATTGCTATTAAAATACACCCATACACATACAATTTGAAACTGTTGCTCCAGCTCCTTAATGCCATAGAAAAGATACATGCACTAAATAAAGAACTTCAGGATCCTTTAACCTAATGATGCCACAGTAAGCCATTAAGGTCTTCTTAGAGAGGAGATTCTGACTTCATTAAAGCACTTCTTAAAATAGAGGTGTCCTCTCATTTCCCAGTGATGTTCCTACTTCGAAGTGCAGTGGCCCGGGGATCTAATAACTTCAGCCAACATTTGGCTTTGCTGATGTTAGTAAGCAAATGTTTTTCCAAATAGTACGTTAAGCAGAGTTACAATAAATGGACCGTCGATATTACCCCGAGCCTCAGACAATGGAGCTATGGCAGGTGTTTCATTGTGATTCTGTAAACTTATTCGGGAGCAGGAAAGATTCAAGCGGAGAGCTGGGTGGGGCAGGGACAGACACATTTGACTTGTACCCGACTAACTGACATGGAAAATGCAGGAGGAAGCAAGATCCTGGGCAATTTAAGTCAGGATGGAGCTGACATTGGTCAAGTGTAGGCCAGCACTGTACCCTGTGGAGTGCCCGTATTATAGCACTCACTCCGCTCCCCTGAGTCAGCTATCTTCACTGCTGTCACGGACAGTGCAGCTTCTGGAGCAGCTGAACAGAAGAAAGAAATCAACACAGCGTCTAAGGGTCCCATGTGCCTGTGAAGTCCGCTGCTGAGTCTTGCGGGAGCCACAGCACCATTCCTGCAGGAGAATAAAAATTGTTGCTCCAGGTCTTGGTAAAAATAAATAAGTAAATAAATAAATAAATAAATCTGGAAAATAAAGTATATTCTAATGGTATATCAAAGAAGTGTAATTAAATGAGGAATTATCTGAAAAAAAAATGCTTAAACCAGAAATTGTCTTGGGCTCTTGCCAAAGGTGTGGTTCATCAACAGAAACATGCATACTGTCCTTGCTGGAACCTGGGAGTTTCAAAATTCAGGTAGAATTCCTTCATTATTCTACTTGATTCAGGGCTGTTGAGATGCTCAGCTTTGAATATATTGCATCTTGGGACCAGACACCTGGGGAGGGATTCAGTGAGGCCTCATTCAGAAATTCCACCTGTAACCGTGTTTCCTTAAATAGCCGCCTATCAGCCAATGCCCCTTAACTCAGTTAGCAAATAGCCACTAGTTCTAGGCAAAATTTTAGGAGATTCTGTTGAAAACACAGAACGGTTGAAATTGAGTTTGAACATTAACACGAAATTCTATCAGCTTGTGTGTTGGAAATGTTATATTTCCACAGAAGATGATATTAGAGATTTCTCAGGCTAACTTTTTCCCACTTCAGTAATGAACAGTGAGTGCAGGAGAAGTATTACATTGTGTTTAATACAGGCTGGTACATATATACACACATATGTCCGGGTCTGTAAAGAAAGCCCTGCGGCCAAATAGTGCCCACCATCTGTTTTTATAAAGTTTTATTGGAATGTAGTCTTGTGAGGCAGAATAATGGCCCTCAAAAAAGCCTGTGCCCTAGTTCTCGGAACCTGTGAGTATATTTCTTTACGTGGCAACATATGACTTTACATGAATACATTGCTTTGCATGCCTTTGCAGATGTGATTAAGGTTATGAACGCTGAGATGGGGAGATTATACTGAATGACAGCCTGTCAGAGAGATAGGACAGAAGGAAGGGGAGAGTTTCGAGTCTGCAGAGGGACTCAGCTCACTCCCGGTAGCTGTGGAGAGGGAGGAAGAGGTCATAAACCCAGAAATGCAGGTGACTCTAGAAGCTGGGAACAGCTCTCAGCTGACAGCAAGGAAATGGGGAACCTCAGTCCTACAACCACAAGAAACCAAGTTCCGCCAACAACCCCAATTAGCAAGCAGATAGATATTCCCTGAGAGCCTCCAGATAGAACCGCAGCCCTGCCAACACCCTGATTTTTAGCCTGGTTAGAGCTGTCTCGGACCTCTGACCCAAAGAACTGTAACACAATACATTTCTGTTATTTGATGAATTGCCTGAGGCTGCTTTCAAGCTACAAGGCAGGGTTAAATGGATGTGAGTGAGACCTTATGGCCTGAAAAACCTGATATATTTGCACGGTGGCCCTTTACAGAAAAAGCGTGTCTGCCCGTGATATTAAATGCAAAAACTGGACAGCAGCGCGCATGACTTGAACACTTAGTTGATGCCAGGCTCTGGGCTAAGTATTTATTATCCATATCAACCTTCTGGATGAATACTACTTTGGTTCCTGTGTTACAAGTGAAAAATTAAAAAGGGAGGCAGAACGGTTAAGTAACTACCCAAGGTCATCCAGGGAATTGGTGGGGAGCAGGGATTCAAGCCCGGGTCTGGCGGACTTCTGGGCTCGGCTCACCCCTGTCATGCACAGCATCCCAGGCGCTCACCTGAGGCTGCTTATCGCTGGCAGAAGGCGATGGGGAGCTCCCGGCTGGGCACCAGGATGCCTAAGTGCAGCATTTCCACAGGCTCGTGGTCCGTGGCCACGATGTCATATTTGCGGACGATCTGGAACACAGGTGCACGAAAAGGAGGATGAGCCCCCTGCCCCGCCTTGTGGAGCAGCACAGAACACGTGCGGGAGGCAGGGAGGGCTTACCCAGCAGACGGCCAGGTGGAGCTGGAGCTCAGCCAGCCGGCGTCCGATGCACATCCTCTTCCCAACGCCAAACGGGAGGTGTGCGAAGGGGTTGATCTTCTCTTTCTCTTGAAGCCATCGTTCGGGCCTAAACTGACTGGCATCTTCAAAATTTTCCTCGTTGGACCCCAACACCTGGGTATTTAGCATCAACACTGTCTGCAAACACATCAAAACGCATGCATTTAAAATAAGCAGAAGAAGGTGGTGGAAAAGCAAAACTTAACAAAAACGGCCACCTTAGAGATATAAAAGTCACCCATAAGTTTATAATCATGACGATTGCCAATATGCATGGGAGACTTGAAATGTGCCAGGTACTAAATCAGTAAATAACTTTAATATTCTGCATCACATTCTCACAACAGCCCCAGGTGATAGATTTTATTATTATCCCCATTTTACAGATGAGAACGGTGAGGCTCCCAGAGGTTATATGACTCACTCGGGTCCATACTTGAGGCATTATTCCTAACACTATATGATGCAACACATGTCAACCATGCACTACAATCTACTTATTTGCAAAATGAATGTTTTCTCTGTTGATGTTTTTTGGGGAACCGGATGCATATTTCAAAGCTCTGTAAGGGACAAAATAAACAAAGTCTACTCACTCCTTTGGGTAAAGCGTAGTCACCCAGAACTGTGGCCTTGTCAAGAGTCCTGGTTGTGAACGGCACACTGGGGGTGAGCCTGGAAAAGAAAATCAAAGATGCACAGGCGGCCACAGGCCAAGCGCTGGCTCCAGTGTTGATGGGAACGCGTTCTGCTTACGTGAAGAGTTGCTGCATTAAGTTCTAAACCCAAAGGGGAACCTGGTCACAGTTCTTCGTAAAGAGGTTCTGTCTCCTGTTTTCATTCCTTATTTTATTGGGTTGGCACCCCCTCCCCCCGGAGCAAGCCTGCTTAGTAGCTGTTCAGAGTGGTTTCCCCTGCTTCAGCCTAAACTTCAAATGCCTTCCCCCTGAATCTTGGTGTTTGTTCTAGGCTTCTCCTACTCACTCTTCAGAAAGTTAAAGATATTTCCTTTCAATCCTAACATGGAATGAGTTTTGTCTCCCAGAAAGGGTGTAAAAAGATTTTTCAAAGGACATTTTTAATAATTTATTTATTTATTTTATTTTTTTGTTACTCCTCACCTGAGCATATGTTTCCATAGATTTTTAGAGAGAATGGAAGGGAAGGAGGGAGTGAGAGAAAGAGAGAGAGAGAAACATGGATGTGAGAGAGACACATTGATTGGTTGCCTCCCACACTGGCTCTGAACAGGGCCAGGGATCAAACCTGCAACCCAGGTACATGCCCTTGATCAGGAATCGAACCCTCAACTCCTTGGTGTGTGGGCCGATGCTCTAACCACTGAGAACACTGATCAGGGCTTCGGGGATATTTTATACCAGAGGCTCAATAATAAAGATGTCTCTATGTCTATCATATAATAATATGGTTCCCTCGCTGGCTTTCATGTCAGACCCTCCAGGCCTGCCCAGACCCTGATGAGTGCTCACAGCACCCATGAGAGGATGGTTCTCACCGACTTAAAGGGCCCGTCACTGACTTTCCAAGATGTCACAGAATTCGCCCAAATGACTCAGGGAATGAGTGAAAGAAATGGAATATGCTCCTGAGGTTCTTTTTTTCCAGTTTGATAAAAGTTTAAGGATCAACTGTGGGAGCTGTACTTGGGGGGAACCCCCTTATTGTGTATTTAAGAGAACAGCGCTCTCCCGTATGCACCCTGGCTCAGGCGTGTGCGCTTACCTCATGGATTCTTTCAGACAGGCCTTTAGATATGGCATATTCCTCACATCCTCTGCCCGCGGCACCTGATTCTCAGGCAGGACGCTCTGAATTTCCTCCAGGAGCTTTTCTTGCACGTGGGGGTTGCGGGATAAATTGTAGAGAAGCCACAGCAAGCTGTTTGCTGTCTGAAAAACCAACAGACACAAGCTTGAGTTTCTGCAAAGAAACCGCCTCACAGCCAGTCTGAGCCGGACGCAAGGCGATGCAAAGTAAACAACAAACAGGTCAGTGGTAATTTCTCGCATGCCCTCGTGTGCTGTGCCTTAAATGAATACCACGCATGGGAAGTCAAATGGATCTTATAAAACGTATCAACGAAGGCTAGTGTCTGTATTGAGGGAACGAAAATAGAATCCTGTCAGTAATTTGGCACATCGGGACACTGGGAATAGAGTGTGGTACACAAAAGGCTGGAGCACAAAGGATCGCATGTAAAACCGGTGGAAGGGAAGCCAGGCGGGTGGACTGGCTCAAGGCCAATGTCAGGGTGTGACAGGATTATTGTCATGCCAGGTGCTACCAACGGGGGAAGGACACTGCATGTGAATCTATAATGATCTCAAAAGAAAAAGAGCTTACTTAGAGGATTATTAATATAAAATTGATATGAAAATTGAGTGGGGAGAGAGGAACAGAGATCCCAGAGTTTTGCTATAAGAGATTTAAATTTTTTCTTTTTACAGCGCAAACACAAAAGAAACCGTATTTCTGGAATTTAAAAGAAAAGTGGTGTTTTTTTGCCACACCCTAAACATTTACCACAAAAATATAAAGGTATTATCTACTCTCGGGGTTCCAGCCACATGCAAAGAGCCCTTGTGGGACGGTGCCAACACCCAGATGAGAAACTGTAGCACCGAGCCGCGTCATTCAAGGTGCCGGCCACAGTCTGACAAAGGCTCTTGCCTTCCAAGTGGCACCCTTGATTTCCTTTTGGCGGAAACAGCCAAGTGCAGCTTTTAGCTTCGTAATATTCACCGCTGCTAGTCCTAAGTATTTGTTTTGTAGGCCTTTTTTTAGCCAATTTAAGCCAAGTAGTCCCTTCCAAGTGGTCATCGTGTCCTCGCTCTGTAGACACGAAGACGCTCTCCCTCGGCACATGTGCCAGGCACATGAACGAGCAAAGCGCAAGACGGTTTGGAGCCATGGCGTTTATTATTTTTGGAAGAAGATGTCCCCAAGGCAGGCTTCTTCATGTCAGGGGACTGGCAGCCTCGCCTCCAAATGTGGACGGATGGCATTAGTACCAGAGAATAAGTTACAGACAGGAAGGGGGCGGAGCCGCCAAATTAGATAGATTTCAGATTTCCCCGATTTGCCAAAGGAGACTTTCAGAATAGCCAGGCCTAAAAAAGAAACAGATTGAGCCCTATCAGTGAGGCCCTCACCACAAGTACCAAATAGAGTTTCCAAAAGGCAGATAACTGTAGCTTTCACCAAAGCCCGGAGACAGCCCTGCCTGTCGGGGCAGCTGCGGGGGCTAAGTGGAGGGGAAGTGGCCTGCGGAACCTCCCGGGCACCGACTGTCCTGGCCTGACCTTTGTCACGGCGTCCATCTCATGGCCGGCTTCCTGCCTGCACTCTGTCTCCACTAGGTCCACTCTCCACCCACCTCCACCCACCAGCCAGAGCCCACTTCACAAAACATAAATTTGATCAAGACACTCCTTGCTTAAAGCACTCGAAGGTGTAATAAAATCCAAATGTCCTACGAAGGCTCCTGGTTAACATGGCCCGTCGACTTCTCCAATCTCAACTCTGAGCACATTTGCTAGTTCTCCAGCTCCATCTCTCTTTCTGCCCCAGGGCCTTTGCATGTGCTGTTTCCTCTACTTGGAGTGCTCTTCGACCAGATCTTCCCATGGTTGGCACCTCAATATGCCAGTGTCAGCTCCAGAGAGGGAGCCCTCCCCCATCTCTCTTACATCACCCTGATGGCTCCCCCTATGCCTATACCACTATCTGAAATAATCCTATGTATTTGTTTGTTTACATACCTATTGTCTGTTCCGCACTGCTGTTTAAGTCCCATGAAGAAAACTGGTTCATGGTGGCATGTCAAGAATCTGGAATAGTGCCTGGCACATAGTAGGAACTCAATAGTCCCTGAACTCTTTCATTTATTGAACATTTATTGAGCACCTACTGTATGCCAAGTGGTAGTCTACATCCTATGAATACAGCAGGGGACCAAACCAAGTCACTACCCTCATGGAGCTCATGTTCCAGTTGAACAAAGAAATGGGTGCAGCTTTAGTTTTACTCGCTCTAAGGAGTCATGATCCCACAGGAAAGTGAGCTGAAACGGATTCCCACTTTTGATAGCCTTCTGGGTCAAGAGGTGAAATCAGAACCTTTCTATCTCCTGATGTAGAAAATGCTATATTTTTTCTTCACATAAGAGACACTGTGGAAAGGGGAAAAGCATGAAAAAGAAGTGAACTTGTATGGATTCTTCTTAGGGACTGTTTGTGCAGGAAATGTTAGGCCTTTGAGGAATATTAATCTGCATGACTCCAAGGAGAGCTCAGCAAGGAGTCAAAGCCAGGTAAACCCACCTGAACGCTTGTCAGCATCTGTGTTTGGAGCCTGACTGTACGAGTACCTACCAGGAGCGTCCACCGCCTACAGCAGGGACGGAATCTTGATATTAAAAAGGAGCTGTTTCGGTTAAACTAAAATCAATGTTTCTCAAACTCACCATGTTTCCAATGTCAAACATAAAGAAATGATTGGACTGGCAGAGATTCAATATTTTTATAATAAATAACAGCCACCGTTAGGTAGCATGCACGACCACCTAAGGCATGTCCAGTTTTTTAAAATCTAAAATTTCAATTTCTGTGGTGTGGAATTACTGCTTCTGCATTCCTGAGACAGCTGGTAAGCTTATCGCAGAGCTTAGACCCTGCTCTGGAGTTCCGTCACTAGGACAGAGTCATTAGGACAGTTTTCCTCTTAATGTGTGAGCAGAAAGCCTGTGCATTGGGTCTCCCACGGCACCTGGTATGTGACTTTTTATTTTTCTCAGCTAGAGCTCAGTTAATCCTCATGAAATGAGTGAATTGAATGGCTATTTAAAACTCATCGTGATGAAAGGTGTCCCAGACTATTTAGCAAAGAAAGCCGCCACCCTTACCGTCTCCACGGCAGCCAGCTGGAGCTCGGTGACGGCGGCGTACAGCTCTTTCTTTGAGAGCTGATTGCGGTGGTAAATGTCACAGAGGAAGTCCGCGCTGGGCTGCTCCGCGTGCTTCTCTAACCGGTGGTCAATGCAAGATTTGACTGTTGAAGAGAAGAGGGAGAGGAAGTCAGCTGAACATTAGGGTGAGGAAAAGAATGGGAGGGAGGGAACCTAAGATGAAATCCTTACAACACCCGAAAGGGCTTTTGGGGACATTGATTGTTAGATGAGCTCCTACTGCCTCGTTGAGTCATCCAGGATGGATGGATGCTCACGTGACCTGGGCATCTTCCTACAATGCAGATTCAGAACTGAGGGTCCAGGGGGCCTGGACGTCTGCATCTCTAACAAGCTCCGGGTCATGCTGCTGCTGCTGATCTGTGGTCACATCTTGACTAGCAAGAGCTTAGAGCAGGGAGGAGACCATTATGACACAGGTGGGATCTGGGTCCACTCTCAGAATCAGGCCCAGGTGTCTAGCTGATCTGGTCACTGATACAGGCAGACATGCTAATATAGGGTGTGGCTCCCAAATCTTGGCTACGGAGGAGGGAAGAACTCACACACACACACACACACACACACACACAGACACACGTGCAGTGCCCATGAATGTTGACAATAATACTAACATTTTCTAATGTTTGTAAATTACATTCTAGGCTGCCCTCCCTCACTTCAGTCCCTGACGTGAGCCACCACCAAGGAAATAATAGTGGTGATGGTGGCAATGACAATGACGACACTAGTGGTACAGGGGCTGGAGGCTGAGCTGCGGGAGCCTTTCTGATTGGCTTCCAACCCTGGCTTTGCCATCACCGGGCGTGTAATGTTGAGAACGTTACTTAACTTCTTGGTGCCTCAGTTCTGTTAGTACTTGGGGCTGATGGAAGGATCTAACATAAGTTTATTGGTGGGAATTAAATAAGTATGTTTAAATATATATAATATATTATCTTAGGATAACCCCTAGCATCAAATATCCCCTCCATAATGTAGCAGAAATGGCTCTGATCCATTGAGATACTGTCATATACCAGGCTTTTACATTCTCTATATTAGACCTAGAAACAATTACATTGAGGGGAGCGCTATTATTATTGTTGTTGTTGCTGTTGTTGCTGTTGTGAGCCCGTTTTAGAGGTAAGACAGCGGATGATGAAAAGGAGACAGCACCCTGGGCCACCCCGCCACCCCAGTGACAGACCGGGAGCTTGAACCCAGGTATCTCCGACTCCAAGGCTCTTGCTTTTAACCACTTCTAGTTCCCCAAGACAACACAACGCCGCCTCCTGCCTTTTCCTTGGAATTTGTCTACACCAGGGTGATCCCCACACTTGTGTTTGCAAAGCCCAAAAGAATCAGGAAGAGGAACTCCACCGGAGGATCTAGGGGGGCAGGCCACAAGGTCACTGCAGGCCTCTGGGCGGCAGCGGGAGACAGCGCTGGGGGTGGCTGTTACCTGACTTGAAAATCGTGTCCCAGGCCAGCGTGTGGGCCTGCCACACCTTGGTGTTGAGGCTCTTGTGCAGCTCCACCGGGGTGACCATCATCCTCCCAAATGTGCTCATCATCTACGAGGAACACACGTGCTTTTCATCCCCGTTTCTCTCCCAGACAACTTTCACTCAGGTCTAGGGGCATCTGCACACGGCACCCTGTGCTCCCCAAAGGCCAGAATTCAAAGGACACCCCCAGGCCCCTGTGCTCTGCTCCTGGAAGCCGAACCCCCAGTAACATATTCAAAATCATCTTTGGGACGATTGATTTTTCAATGGAGTTTAATAACAACTTGCTCGTATAACCCACATGTTGAGAAAGAAGGAGCCCTGCTGGCGTGGCTCAGTAGTTGAGCATTGACCTATGAACCAAGAGGTCATGGTTCAATTCCCAGTCAGGGTCCATGCCGGGGTTGCAGGCTCCATCCCCAGTGTGGGGAGCTCAGGAGGCAAGTTGATCCATAATTCTCTCTCATCATTCATGTTTCTCTCTCCCTCTCTGAAATCAATGCAAATATATTTTAAAAATAAGGAAAAAGTAACTATAACTTACACTCACTTGAATTTCTGAACTTCTGCCATTCCCATGCCAGTTTCACAGTATCTATTATATCCACACACAACCCAAATGATTCAAAACTTTAAAATCTGAACAGTAACTTAATCAACTGACCTTTAATTAACCACCTACTTTCACTTTGCCTAAACAATAGTCTAATGTACTTCTTTATTATATGTGCACAGGGGCACATCCATGCCCGAAAATATATCGCACACACTGAAATGCACTATTGTAATAAGACCTGTGTGCATGCCCCTCTTGGGGAAACTGTGATGCCTGAATGATCTGCTGGGAACACGGCGCTCTCCCCTGTGGATACTCACTGTTTTGATGGCCATGATGAAGTTCAAGGCTTCATCCCCGGCGTTCTTCTGGAGGAGCCCAAATCTCTTCTCGTAGAGCACAAGGCAGATGCCTGTTAATAAAATAATGACCACTGTTACCCAATCTGGACTCCGCGACTACCTGACTAAGGGCTCGATTCCATCTCTCAGAGACATGAGGTCATTTCTAAGGACACAGGAGTAGCAAAGGGTCTGAGCATCTGATCACCCTTCTAGAAATTATCTGCTGGTCCAATGACCCAGGCCCCGCAGAACCTCCTGGTCAGAAATACCACCGTGCAAACGTAGCCATTTCCACACATGAATGAATCTCTCCTGTACGTCTTGCTTTTGTCAGAGTTTATCATTGACATCACATGCAGCAGACACCGTGAATGGCCTACCCGGTACTCGTTCTCCCTCATTTCTTCCCTAAGACACCCCGATTTTATTTAGGGTGTCAGAGTACCAGTGCTCAGACAGTGAGTCAGCATGGATCTAAGACTCTGACAAGCCTGTTCCCTGATTCGCTTCCTGGAGCCACGGAAGCAGCCACACGACCCAGGTCTGGCCAGTGAGACCAGAAGGAAATACTCTAGATAAAGTGGGAGCTGTACTCTCTTTTCTTCTCCCTTTGCCTGAAAGGCAGAGGGGAGGCTGGAGGGGCAGGACCCTTTTTGCATCAAGCCAACAAGTAAGGCTGGATGAGCGAGCAGATGCCCGAGCTTGGCTCCCCCGCGGCATCGCCGAGTGTGGCCCGGACTGCCTTACTCTGGACTTCCCGCAAGGCTACAGAGTAATTT
>NW_005871306.1:1516479-1521479 GCF_000147115.1 Myotis lucifugus
TTGCTTCCCTCTGCATTCACCCGCAGCCCTGAAACTGCTTAGTCTATTGAAATTGCCTTGACTGTACTGTAGTGCGGAGTTGGTTGATCTTTGCAGGGGTCTGCTTCTCAGTCTCAGAGCCTTCCTTGAAGAGAGAGATCGCATTCCTTTTTAAAAAAAAAAAACCCATGGCACCCCAATGGGACTCAAACTAAAAGTCCTTGCCGGGACCGATAGGCCCTGGCTTGGTCTTTCTCAGCTCCTCCTCCCCCTGCAATCCGCTCACACCAGCATCTCGGAGTTCCTCAAAGGCATGTTCATGCTTCTGCCCCCGGGCATTTGCACTGCCTGTCTCCGCTCTCTGGGACAGTCTTCCCACAGATACCTTTGCAGTTGCACCTCCCCTTCTTTAGGTCTCAGCTCAGGAGTCTCCTTACCAAAGCGGAGTTGCCCCATCGAGGCACCTATGTTCTTTCCTGGGCCCCTTTCCCCTTGGCAGAGTCTATAGTGAAATGTGTTTACTTGTCAATTGTCACCCCTACTAGAACCCAAGCTCCATGTGAGCAAGGATGCTGCCTGTTTTACTCAATGCTGAGTCCCTAGCACGGTGCCTGGCACCTAGCAGGTGTTCAGTAAGTGTTTGTCGAGTGACCACACAAACAGCCCAGCGTGCAGAGCAGAGCTGCAGTGCGGAAAGCATTAAGACGGCTGCTGTGGCCTTTCCCACTCAGAATAGCACACGATTCCAAAGAGTTGTCAGCTTGTTCATGGAGCCACGTTTTATCCTCAGAATCACTTGCAAGTCAAAGGATTGAGACCGTGGAGACCACTTACTTTCAAATGACCATTTGTTCAGCTCGCTGTACAAGTCTCCAATGTGGCCTCTCTCGTCACAGAGCTCATCTAGTCTACCCATAAAATCAGCCAAGACCTTAAGAGAAAGAAACCACAAAAACACATTTTAGTCTTTGAGGGAAAACAAAAACTGTAGAGCAGCGAGCTAACCTCAGGTCTCGCTACCTTGTGTATTCCCTGGCCAGATGGCTGCCCCCTCTGCAGCAGCACTAATTCTATATTTTCCTGGGGAGCTCACCTGACACCCTAGCAACCTTGTCCTGGGTTATTTCCTCAGCGTTTCCTGCGGCCACCCTGAAGCTAAGGTTTCAGCCTTTGATCTAAATTTAAAGAAAGGAAAACATTTCTTCTAATCTGAACGGGGAATAAACCACAAAGGGGAAATCAGTCAAGTGTCGCTGTTGGCACAACATCTCAAAGGCTGTGATGCTATGACTACGCTGAGGTTTGCCGTTTCCATATCTGGGCAAGCAAACCTCTCTTTACTGATTGGTACTGTGTTAGGCGTGTTGAGCTTGGAGCCAGGAGATCTGCAATTCTGGATGCAGCTCCCTCGCTAAATGGCTCTGTGACCTTGGACGAGTTATGTAAGGCTATTAGATGCCAGTTTCCAAAATCAGGGCTTTGGATGACTAAAGCCTCTCATTTCCCGAGGCTTCCATAGAACCACGCGCTGTACAAAGGGATGTTTTCTTAGCTGATCCTTACAATCTTGTGAGGGAGAACATCCTGTCATTTCTCCCATTTCCCAGGTGAGAAAACTGAGGCATAGAGAGACGAAGGCACCAGCCCCTGGACACAGAGCTGAGAAGCGCCTGTGCTGGGCCTGGAACAAAGCCCAGGCGCCTACCCAGCCCACCATAGAGACAAGGATGTTTAGTTTGCTCACGTGGTGCATTCAAATGTACTCGAATTAGTTACCATAAAATTTAGAGATTTCGCATGAAGATATAGATTTTCCACTACTTGTCAATAACAATAATAAGAATAAGTAATTACAGGGTCTGGCGACACCGTGTCAGCATTCCCATGGGGCAGTCATTTGCTGGAACTGGGACAGCTGTCACCTCCAGGAAGGGCACGCGATATTCTGTTGGCTGAAACCCCTACAGGGCCTGCCCTATGCGTTTATATTAATTACGTGGCCCCTGAAAGCTTCTGAACCTGCCATCTTTCACCCACACAATCTATGTGGGTCCACGTTCAGTTCAAAATGAACACCCAGAGTGAACAGGAAGAATAAGAGATTATTAAACTTAAATCCCTTCCTCTTCAGCCCCTGTTGGCTAAATGATATGTCCTAACACCTTAACATGGCACAGACCTGCCTTCTGTCCAGCATCATTTCAGAAAAGGCCCGTGCTGAATGCACTATTCTCTCAACACTCCATGCCATGCCCTGCCCTGGCTCCATATTTGCATCAGGCTATTCTTTCTGCCAGGATGCCTTTCTCCACCTTCTCTGGCTTGTAGACTCCTACTCATCCTGCAAAACCCAGCTCAAATGTCACTACCAAGGAACTTCATAAGCATTCTCTCCTTCAGTCATCACAGCAAACCTATGGAGTGAGAATTGCCACTCCCATTTTATAGATTGGGAAGCTGAGGCTCAGGGAAGTTAACATGGGATGGACGGCTGATGCTCAAATCCAAGACTGTGGGATACAAAAGTCTGTGCTTGTAACTACTCCCTTAATGCGGTCTTTTAAAGAAAGGGGAGAGAAAGGGGGAATAAAGGCTATGGGGGAGGAAGACAGGAAGAGGAATGAGGAGAACGTGAAGCCCCCGAGTCATCCCAAGTGCCTGCTTTGCCCTCTGCCCTTTGTAGCTGTGACTTAAAGCTCCACAAACACCCCTCCCGCCCCAAGAGACCCTGGAAAGCTGGCCCCAGCCTGCAAACCTCATTGATTTTGCTGTCCAGCTTCATAATCTCCACTGGTCTCATTAGTTTCTTCTGAAAGGCACTCCGGACCCTCTGCCAGTCTTCTCCTTCCCTGGGAGAGAAATCTGTTTAGAGCAAGTTGCAAAGACCAGAAAGAAGAGGCAGAGATCCCGCCCACCCCAACTCTGCCACTGCATGACTGTGTCATCAGATCAACACTGAGCACCAGCCAGGAAGTGCCCGGGTTCTGTTCGCACTGGAATACTGGGGCTGGTGTATGATAGAATGAGAAAGCACCTTTCCTCCCGGCCAAGGAAAGCACCAGAAAGGTGACGTCCAGATAATTTGGGGTCAGGGCTGTGGAGGTGTCCTTACTGGGTTTGAGCTGGGAGGCCAGGCACCTCAATTCCCAGCACTGAGAGTGGGCACCTGAAGGACCCCCCCCCACCCTGAAACCCAGGTCTGTTTGAGGAAAGATCTTGTCTTCTTTCAACCCATTGACTTGGGTTGCAAGTCACACTTACATAACACCTCAGACTTAGAATCTTGCCATTGCCTGCACATAATACCAGACAGCCAGAGAGCCGCAGCTTTGGAAAAAGCCTGTTCCATCAGGCGCCCTTTCGCACTTGCCCACAGCTGGTGACACAGCCTGTGGTGCACCGAGCGTCACTATGCTTTTTTTTTTTTTTTTTTTAGTATATTTTTATTGATTTTTTTTTTTTTACAGAAAGGAAGGGAAGAGGGATAGAGAGTTAGAAACATCGATGAGAGAGAAACATCGATTCAGCTGCCTCCTGCACACTTCCTACTGGGTATGTGCCGGCAACCAAGGTACATGCCCTTGACCGGAATCAAACCTGGGACCCTTCAGTCTGCAGGCCGGCGCTCTATCCACTGAGCTAAACCGGTTAGGGCTCACTATGCTTTTTAATTCCAGTGATTGTCTCCCCAAAATATAACTATTAGACATTAAATTTGGGGACAAAGAAGTGCTAACTTGTTAGATGGTGACAATGAAAAAGCAAAGGAATCACATCACATCATAGCATTTTATCTATCGAAAATGCAACCTTGACACCCCTGCTCACCCCACCTTTCACCTACACCTAGGTCATCACCTCCACTCCCCTCCGGGAAAAAGGTCACGGTCAAAAGCGGAGGAAGTTAATTTCTGGCATGTGAGCTTCCCAGAGGGGGTTACAGAGAACTTCAAGGGATAGTGTAGTTTGTATAACACATTTGCTTGGCACGCTGACTTCAAAACCCAGTCCCGCCACAATTTGTATAACGCCTTTTGGCATTTGTCTGACGGAAAGCTTTGGCCCTGCCCGGTTGCCAGAGAGAACAGGTGTTAAGCGGATGCGCGGTACAGCTGTCCCTCAACCCACTCAGGTCTACCAGGAGGACGCGACTACTGGGTAGCGGCTTTGGTGTCCTCTGCCTAAGACGGGTCCGACTCCCGGGAACAAGCTCTTCCCAGTTTCCAAGCGCATTAGGCGTAGTTGCCAGCCCCATGGCCTCACCCTGCCTCCCTCCCCGCCCGCAGACTCACAGGATGAGCAGCCCGTAGCCCTCCTGGCGGTAGTCGCGATAGGCCTTCCAGGGTTTGATCTCCAGCCGCTGCGGGTACGCGCTCTCCGTGCGGTACAGCGCTTCCAGCAGGCAAGGCGAGCCCAGGTGCACCGAGTCAAAGGAGCCCAACTTCATGCGGAAAATCTTGCCGTACTTCTTGTGGAACTCCGCCTGCAGCGGGCCGGGCACAGCGCCAAGTCAGCCCGCATCCCTGACAGTCCCGAGCGCGCGACTCCCTGCTCCCGCCTTCCTCCTCCCGGGGAAGCCCAGACACCAGAGCGCACCGTGCGCTCGGGCCGCGCGCCTCTGGGAGGGTTTGGAGCGCCCGCCCGGGATGGGAGAGGGAATTGGGGCCCGACGAGGCATTTACCAGAGTGTCGTGCTGTTTCTTGAGCCCCCCTTTCCAGAGAATCTCCAGCAGGCTGCCCAGCAGCGGCCAGTTGGTGGGGCCCGGAAGGGCGGCCGCGTTCTGCGCCTCGCCACGCTCCATCAGCGGGCAGAGGGGCACCTCCCGCGGCCGAGGGGGCGCGCACGCCGTGGATGTCACGGGTCTGGGGGGCTGCCCGAGGCTGCGCAGCTGCTGTAGGAAGGCGACCAGGGAGCGACTCTTGCTGATGGGGGAGCTCATGGCCGCAGGGAGACCGGGTGCGGGGGACCACGCGGGACCGAGGAGGGCGAGGCTGGTAAAGTGGCGCCCGCTGGGTTCGGA
>NW_005871306.1:1523979-1543259 GCF_000147115.1 Myotis lucifugus
TTTCTCATGTCCAGCGGAGAAAGTCCCCAATGACTTTACACTGGATCGCAGAGGGCAGCAACACTGGTTCTTTGAAGCTTCGTTGACATCGACACACACCCACCCTTGAGGAGGTGCAGCTAAATTCAAAATGACGACTCGGAGCCCAGGCCCAGCCCTCACTCTCCCTCACTTGGCCGCTACCCTGGCTCACTGCTTAGTCTCTGTGAGTCACCGCCAGGGATCCTGCTGGGAATTACTGATGAGAGATCCCGAGTGTCTCAGAAGTGCCCGCCGTCGTTACTGAGACGGGCCCAGGCCCTGCTTGGTTCTGGGAAATCTTACCAAGACCTGAAGGGATAATTATACTCCGGCCCTCACACCAAGTGACCACCGGTGACAAGATGTCTGTGTGTTTGCGTGTGTGATGAGGGCAGGGCGGGTGGAGGAGTCCGTAGAAGGGCAACGCCAGGTTTCTCTGTGCTGGAAACACAAAACTCTTTCAAAAAGCTCCAACAGTAACAAGGTTTTGCGCTCTGAAGCTTTGGTGAATCTTGGGTGTGAGTCCTAGACCTGCTTTCTGGTTGTGGAAACTTGGAGACTTACTCTCCACATCTGTGGAAGGGGCGGTGTTGGGACCGACCTCAGTAAAGCTCAAGCTTCATGGAAATAGGAGTCATCACAGTAGCCTACTCCCTGGGGTTGCCGTGGGAATAACACACACACAGCAATGTGCTCTGTCAGTGTCACTCCATAGCGTCACTGCATCGCAGGCCCGGGTTTTTGCAAACTCCATACAAGAGAAACAACTTAGATGTGTCAAGTACTATTTCTTGTGTTCAACTTATTGTTGCAATTTTGACTCTGGAAACCGTATCCTATATAATAAAGAGGTAATATGCTCATTTGTCCGTTACAGTGTCCGAGTCATGACCAGTCAACGGGTTGCACACTCACAGGAGGTGGGGACTTCCGCCCCCAGCGGAGGCTCGCCCAGGCCTGCCCTGCACTAAGGTCCCGCCCAGTGCTGAGGTGACGCTGTCTGCCCGCATCCCTGGCCAGGGACGTGACCCTGCCTGCCTGTGTCCCTGACCTGGGATGTGACGCTGCCTGCCCGTGTCCCTGACCTGGGATGTGATGCTGTCTGCCTGTGTCCCGGACCTGGGACATGGCGCTGTCTGCCTGTGTCCCTGACCTGGGATGTGATGCTGCCTGCTTGTGTCCCTGACCAGGGACATGGCACTGCCTGCCTGTGTATCTGACCTGGGACATGGCGCTGCCTGCCTGTGTCCCTGACCTGGGATGTGACGCTGCCTGCCCGTGTCCCTGACCTGGGATGTGATGCTGTCTGCCTGTGTCCCGGACCTGGGACATGGCGCTGTCTGCCTGTGTCCCTGACCAGGGACATGGCGCTGTCTGCCTGTGTCCCTGACCAGGGATGTGATACTGTCTGCCTGTGTCCCTGACCTGGGATGTGATGCTGTCTGCTGTGTCCCTGACCTGGGATGTGATGCTGTCTGCCTGTGTCCCTGACCAGGGACATGGCGCTGCCTGCCTGTGTCCCTGACCAGGGACATGGCGCTGCCTGCCTGTGTCCCTGACCAGGGACATGGCGCTATCTGCCTGTGTCCCTGACCTGGGATGTGATGCTGTCTGCCTGTGTCCCTGACCTGGGATGTGATGCTGTCTGCCTGTGTCCCTGACCTGGGATGTGATGCTGTCTGCCTGTGTCCCAGACCTGGGATGTGATGCTGTCTGCCTGTGTCCCTGACCAGGGACATGGCGCTGTCTACCTGTGTACCCTGACCTGGGACATGGCGCTGTCTGCCTGTGTCCCTGATCATGGGACATGGCGCTGCCTGCCTGTGTCCCAGACCTGGGACGTGATGCTGTCTGCCTGTGTCCCTGACCTGGGACATGGCGCTGTCTGCCTGTGTCCCGGACCTGGGATGTGACGCTGTCTGCCTGTGTCCCGGACCTGGGATGTGACGCTGTCTGCCTGTGTCCCTGACCTGGTATGTGATGCTGTCTGCCTGTGTCCCTGACCTGGGACATGGCGCTGCCTGCCTGTGTCCCTGACCTGGGATGTGACGCTGTCTGCCTGTGTCCCTGACCTGGTATGTGATGCTGCCTGCCTGTGTCCCTGACCTGGTATGTGATGCTGTCTGCCTGTGTCCCTGACCTGGGACATGGCGCTGTCTGCCTGTGTCTCTGACCAGGGACATGGCGCTGTCTGCCTGTGTCCCTGACCTGGAACATGGCGCTGTCTGCCTGTGTCCCTGACCTGGGACATGGCGCTGTCTGCCTGTGTCCCTGACCTGGGATGTGACGCTGTCTGCCTGTGTCCCTGACCTGGTATGTGATGCTGTCTGCCTGTGTCCCTGACCAGGGACATGGCGCTGTCTGCCTGTGTCCCGGACCTGGGATGTGATGCTGCCTGCCTGTGTCCCTGACCAGGGACATCGCACTGTCTGCCTGTGTCTCTGACCAGGGACATGGCGCTGCCTGCCTGTGTCCCTGACCGGGGATGTGATGCTGCCTGTCTGTGTCCCTGACCTGGGACATGGCGCTGTCTGCCTGTGTCCCTGACCAGGGACATGGCGCTGCCTGCCTGTGTCCCAGACCTGGGACATGGCGCTGCCTGCCTGTGTCCCTGACCTGGAACATGGCGCTGCCTGTCTGTGTCCCTGACCTGGGACATGGCGCTGTCTGCCTGTGTCCCTGACCAGGGACATGGCGCTGCCTGCCTGTGTCCCAGACCTGGGACGTGATGCTGTCTGCCTGTGTCCCTGACCTGGAACATGGCGCTGTCTGCCTGTGTCCCTGACCTGGGACATGGCGCTGTCTGCCTGTGTCCCTGACCTGGGATGTGATGCTGTCTGCTATGTCCCTGACCTGGGACGTGATGCTGTCTGCCTGCGTCCCTGACCAGGGATGTGACGTTGTCTGCCTGTGTCCCTGACCTGGGATGTGACGTTGCCTGACTGCGTCCCTGACCTGGGACGTGACGTTGGCTGACTGCATCCCTGACCTGGGACGTGGCGCTGCCTGCGTGTGTCCCCCCAGCGCAGAGCTGCTCTGGTGTCTTGGTGAACTTTGCAACCGATCCAAGGAGGAAACCGAGAGGGGAGAGGCCAGGAGCTGTGAATTCCCAGCACTTTAGTCACTTGAAAACAGCTCCGCTTGGAATGCAAGGCGGCTGTACGTTCAGCTGAGAAGTGAGGGAGCTGAACACCACGTCGCTGGTGTGAGGCCCAAGTGCCCACCACGACAAGGAAAAAACAGAGGGAGGGGCCTGGAGGAAGGGAAGATAGTCGAAGGAAACATGTCTAGACTTTCCCCAGCCCTCTCCTTCTTTCTGCTGCCTACAAAAGCCCCAGGCTCGGCCACAGTTCTGTCTCCACCTTTTAGTTCCCTATTCTCCAACCACAGAGGAAAGAAATAAGGAAGGAGTCCATGCTGCCTCCAGAAAGTATCTATATACCTGATCGGCTGGTAGCCTCCCACAGAGGGAGGCCAGACTGTGGCTTAGGCCCGCTCCCCGTGGGACATCCATCAGTAGAACATCCTGTGAGTGCTCCCAGACTGTGAGGAGGGGCCAGCCAGGCTGAGGGACCCCTACTCCCCCATGCACGAATTTTCATGCACCGAGCCTCTAGTAATTAGATAAAGCCAAAGGCAGGTTAGCAAAGAAATGCTGGCGAGTTCCCTCTCCAGCTCAGCCACCCAGGAGCCAGACAAAGCAGGGGGAACTCCCTACCAGCCTCAGGTCCCGCGTCTCCAAGTGCAGGTGAAGGCGGTGCCCGCCCAGCAGGGTTTTTCTGAGATGACCAAGCATTGGAGTCCCTGGCAGACAGTAAACATGTTATCATTAATGTTATTAAGAGCTACAGGAATTGGGCCCTCAAATATTCAGGTCATTATCTCTATTACATGGGCCTTGCTTCCTCTGATTGATTAGATGAAAACTTCCTTAAAATTCCAAACATTGTCTCTTAATTTTGTCTCTCCTAGTGCTGTTTACCTTGGCCAACACCCAATACAGCAAATGATAGCCAATTGATTATTGGTTATTTCCTCATTCCCAGTGAAAGGAGAAAGAGCAGTGCCAATACATTCTTTGTTTTCTGGGGAAGAAGTTGTTGCAGATCCTGGAGGATGATTTGTGTGTCACATACACAGGAAGCATCTCGACACAACAAAAATATCAGTTTGGGTTTCGACAGCTTGAGTCGAAGCCATGGCTCTGCCACTTGCAAGCTGTGTGTCCGTGGGTAAGGTATTTAACCTCTCTGAGCCTAGTTTCTCTGTTCATAAAATTGGGGGTTCCTCTACCTGTCAGAAAGGTTAAGAGGAATACTGAAAACATCAGGTGAAACGCAGTTCACCACCGTCTTCGCAAACATCTGTTTGCCTCCTGTACTTGCTTGATGATTTCTGAGTAGAATTCGGCCCTGTTGGTAAGTTAAGGTTATATTATGGAAAAATGTATCTTACATCCCCTGAAAACGCAGTGACATGAGGAGAACTTTTAAAAAGTTTCTTCATTAAAAGAGGTGCTCCACTTTAAAGGAGATGAAAAACACAGTGTGTACACTCAAGTTTATGAGTCATTTTACTGTTACTGTACATTATAATTTATTGAGGATCTACTGTGTGTGTGTGCCAGGCATCTTACTGCCTTTCCCTATGTAATAATACTATCAGGTATTTTTCATTTTATATGAGAAAACCTTTTTTTTTTTTTATAGATTTTAAGCCAGATCTGAGATAGAATCTATCCTGCTACCATTTCCACTCTGACCAAGTCAGTTCACCTTGTCTTAATCTATGAAATGGGAATAATCATAGCCACACATATATTATTCTAATGTCACAGTTACAATAACATTTTATAGTTAACATCTGGGAATGTGAATGCCAGCTTGCTGAGGCAGGAGGACCACTGTCCTTCTCGCTGTTTTTATTCTTGGTCCCTCTCTCTGTGCTTGGATCAGTTGAGGTGCTCAGTAAGTATTTGCCAAATAATAGGCCACGAAATAACAGAGATGACCAAAGGCCGTACTTGTTCTAGATGTACTAGTCAAATTTGATTGATTCTATGGTTGTAGCAAAAACACAGTTCCTGGAAAAGATGTTTAATTACTAACCTTATATGTAAAGGAACATTTTATTTTTTTCTTTCTTCAGAATGTCTGGAAAAATAGAGATCTGCAAGGGGAAGATGTGCCCCCTTTAAAGTAACACAGTATCTCCACATGAAAAGGGAGAGCATGAATTAAATGAGTGAATATTTTGGACAGTATGTGCTATACCAGAGGTCCTTAAACTATGGCCCGCAGGCCACATGCAAATACAAATATTGTATTTGTTCCCATTTTGTTTTTTTTACTTCAAAATAAGGTATGTGCAGTGTGCATAGGAATTTGTTCATAGTTTTTTTTTAAACTATAGTCCGGCCCTCCAACAGTCTGAGGGACAGTGAACTGGCCCCCTGTTTAAAAAGTTTGAGGACCCCTGTGCTATACGGTAGATACTCAGTAAGCACTAGCTATTATTATTGACATAAGAAGTCTGGAAGATATAAAGTCAAGTTAAGCTCCTTTGCTTTGGAAAAATTCCTTTGGTTCCATATATGTTGCATAATTAACTTTTAAGCATACATCATCACATGGATCCCTATTCTATGCTTTCCTGCATGATATGACTTGGCTAAGTCATCAGGGGCAAAATCAGGGGAATTCCATGACGGAATTATTATTGCTAATTATGTTGGACCCAAAGGATATTCTATTTTGCTCCTGTAAGGCAGGAGCCTGCCTTGGCATATCTTATTATGACTGCTGACTTGGAGGAAGCACTGTTGAGCTCTGACTGGGTTTTGCCAAAGCTTAAATACGAGCCTTCAAGTGCACACTTCCCTAGGGGCTGACACCTCTAGGGAGCTGCTGGGAAGCACTTCCATAGTCCCTGGGAGCAAAGCCCTGGAAGAACAGAAATGGATATCCAGTAGTTTGTCGCTATTCGTGGACTGGGCCAGGTAAACCATCCTGAAAGAGGAGAACCCTAGAGGAGTCCCTTTGTCTTTGGTAAAGGGCTTTGAGGCCTTCAGAGATGGTCCAGAGTATTTTCAGGGGCAGAACCATCTCTACTGTTGAACTCAACTAGAATTCTATTGCACAAGGCCAAGGCTGCATATAAACGCGGGGGAATGAAATTCAGATGTTGAGAGGTATCTGCAGAGATGGGGAGGGAGGGAAATTGTTTTTCATCCTTGAGATAAATAGCCATTTTATGGAGTGCAACAAGCAGGCTCCCCTGTCCTGAAACTTGTGATCAATGAGTCCATACTGTTTTCATCATGGACAGTGTCCTCAGGCTGTCAACCCATTCCCTCTCACTTATGTAACAATCAGTTCCTCTGGCCAACACAAACAAATTCCTCCTCGGCACACCCCGAGCTGGTGACCTGATTTCAAAACCATTCAGTCACAAATAGAGCTCCTGGTGCGTTTTTTTGTACGTAAAGGGCACGTGACTCAGACGCTTAGCGCTGCAGCAGGGTGGCGGCCATGACTCACACCACAGGGCTATTCACATTCGCTGCAGTCCCAGGCCTGGAGTCTGAAAGAAAACAAGTGGTTTCATAAAGTCGCTTTTCTCTAACATGCACTGTGTGTGTCTGTGGGTTGTCAGCATCCTTGTTTGAATTTGAACAGAGCAAAGTAAAGGTTTGGAAATTGGACTTGGGCATCAGATGTCCTTGGGTTCGAATCCCAGCTCTGGAATCCGCCAGCCTCTGTGACTGTGGGTGAGTGATGTTACCTCTCTCAGTCTTGGCTTCCACACGGATGAGAAGGAGAATATTGCCAAGCTCACGCGTGGCTGTGTAAGAGCTGAGTGGAGTGCTGGCCCCTGGCAGCGTCCTTTGCTTCTGCCTAGAACTTCATGGCGCCGGAGGACCCCACACTGGGATGAGAGAGGAGGCCCCCACCTCTGTAGAAAGCCTCAGTCCCAGGAAAGGAGAGTTTTAATGAAGAGGCGTCATCTTTGGCACCCGGTTAAGTTTTGCCTGTAGGAAGGGAACTTGGGAGCCAGGAGTGGCTTCCAAACGCAGGTTTGCGGGGAAGGGTTGATGGGACGTCTGTCTGTCTCAGGGGCCTGGGTTCTAGGAGGGTGCCTCCAGGCTATGAGCACTACTCTGTTGGGGAGGATTGCTCCTTCATCCTGTTGCTGCCTTTTTTTTTTTTTTTTTAAATGGAAGAGTCTTTGCTTTTATGCTGTTGATATTAGTGTTAGTCTTCAGTTTCATATATTTCCTTGGCAAAAAAAAAAAAAAAGTTGGTAACTCTCTGATGATACTATTTATTAAATACTTACTGGGATGTGAAATTCAAATGTTTGAGAACTACTTCTGTTAGTATCAAGCAATTCTCCCTTTTATCTCCAACTATAATATTCTTTAATGAATATGGCCCCAGGGATATAAATAGACCAATTCTTTTTTCCCCCGGATCAGGTAAAATGAACCAGGCCATTCTTTATTTTTGTTTTGTTAAACTTATCTTTATTGTTGAAAGTATTACACATGTCCCCGTCCCCTCCTCCCCCAAGGACCCCCTCTACCTCGTTCCTGCCCCACCCCAGGCCTTCACCACCTAGTGTCTGTGTCCATCGGTTATGCATATAAGTTCTTTGGTTAATCTCTTCCCACCCCACCCCCCTACCGCTGAAATTCATCACAAACTGACAACCGGACATTTTAATTAGGACAATACAATGAAGGCACAAAGGACACGCCCAGTTTCTAAAGCAACTACCCCCTAATATTTTTTAAAATATATTTTATTGATTTTTTACAGAGAGGAAGGGAGAGAGATAGAGAGTTAGAAACATCGATGAGAAAGAAACATCGATCAGCTGCCTCCTGCACATCTCCTACTGGGGATATGCCCGCAACCAAGGTACATGCCCTTGACCGGAATCGAACCCGGGACCCTTCAGTCCACAGGCTGACACTCTATCCACTGAGCCAAACCGGTTTCGGCTACCCCCTAATATTGACCAATGAACATTATGGTCTCTGCTGACTGGCCGGCTATGAAGCACAGAGAGGTGCGGCAGGCACCAGGCAGTGGTCACAGGGGCCGATGCAGAGCTTGCCAAAGTCATGGCTCAAGGAAGCCCACGAAAGACAAAAAAGTGAGTGAGTGTTAAAAGCCAGATGTTGGAGGCAGCAGACGTGCTTCAAGGGGACCATGTCACTTATGGAAGCTCTAGGAAAGCGGAAACAGACTCAATATGCACTGATTATGATGTGAAAGATTAGGAAGGAAATGGGGAAAATCTGGAGGTAGAGGTGAAAAGGCAGAGAAGTTATCTGGGTTACATTTTGGAGACCAGGAAGGTCACAGAAAAAAAGTCATGGTAACAATAATAGTGGCATCTTGGATGAAGCAGACTCCTTTGGCGGTGTTTGCCCAGCCTGTGAGAGCATGCCTGTGTCCCCGGGTCTGGAAATGGCTTTGCTCCCTGACCCGTGGCAGGCACAATGGCACAACATGACAGTGGATGCGGCCATAGATTAGTCAGGAGGGTCGACATTGACCAGTGAGTCTTACTTTGAAGCACGGATTTGCGATTTGGGGAAAAAAATCACTCAGTATAAACTGGTCTCCTGGTCAGAAGTTAGGGGAGACCATTATCGTCCCACATCTGAAGCCGAGGGGGAAGGAGGTGTTCAGAGATGAAGAAGGTTGCAGCTGAGCAGAGAGCAGAGGGAGAAATGAAGCAGGTCCCGACGCCTCAGGGCTCCCATGTGCACGCCCCTGCCCAGGCTTGGTGGACACTGAACTTTTGGATTTGGTGGCAATTTAGAATCTTTGGTTGTAAGCAACAGAAACTGGCCCTGGCTACCCTCAACGATAAGGGAATTTACCTGGCACTTGGCAGAGGCTTGCAAAAGTGGGGCTGATGGCCAACTGGGACGTGGAGGGGTTCCAAAGCAGAAGCCCACCACCGGGCCGCAGGCACTGCCACTTAGAGCAGCAGTAGGCTGGCGTCCTTCAAATGCCAGCTGACATTTGTTTATATTTATTTACTGGAGGCCTGATGCACGAAATTCGTGCAAGAGTAGGCATTCCTTCCCCTGGCTGCCGGCACCGGCTTCCCTCTGGCACCTGGGACCTGGGCTTCCCTCGCAGCCTTGGCTTCATCCGGAAGGTCATCCCCAAGGACGTCTGATCTAATTAGCATATTACCCTTTTATTATTATAGATTTTTATTTTATCTATTTACTTATTTACATTACACTTATTGGGGTGATATTGGTCAACATGAACATATAGGTTTCAGGTATGGATTTCTATGGGACAAAATCTTCTACGTTACAAGATCTGTATATTGTACCAGGTGCCCACCACCCAAAGTCAAATCTTCTCCTGTCACCATACATTAGAACCCCCTTTCCCCCCACCTCCTCTCCTCTGGCCATCACCACATTCCATCAGGATATCTGAATCGCCTTCTTGCTTCCGAATTCTTAAGACTCAAATTGCTTAGGTATTTTTACTTCTCAAACTGCTGGGTGAACATAAACCCGTTGGTGTCTCTTAGGCATTTGAATTTAAGACGCAAATTCGTTTACAAAAGTCATACTGGTTCTCATTCAGAATAAATGGTGCACGCGGATGGGTACCAACGGCCTCTCTGACTTCTCCCAGGCGTCTACTCCAAATCTTAGGGACCAAGTCAGAGCAAGTACCTAAATGGAGGTGGGTTTGCAATGAGTAAGCGTTTTTCTTTCAAGTGATCTCAGCGAAGCCTCCTTGCTTAGCTTTAGGCAGCATGGAAGTTTTGAAACTGCTTGGTGTATTTTGCTCCGGAGAACAATGTTATCTCAGTGTGGGGGCAGGTAGGCATCTCCCTTCTGGTCTAAAGAGCCCTTGAGACAAAAGGGGTAAGTTGACGGTTTGGAGGAAGAAAGTGACCTGGGCACAGTAAACCCTGGGACCCTGGGAAAGATCAGCACCGGCCCTGACTAACCATTCATGACTCAGGTGTCTGGGCCGGGACCTCCTGGACCCGCCCCGCCTGGGTAAGCCTGTGGACAGCCGGTGGGTGGCCTTTGGATTATCGGACCCCCATCAAGTAGTCACCAATTTTGGAGGAAGGCTTACCTGGGACTCAGAGAAAGAACTGAAGCTGTCACAGCTCAGGCCTGGCAGTTAGGAAATGCGACAAAACTTAAAATAAGCCAACAAAACTCACCTGCGATCATACCACCCAGAGACAAGCAATAGAATTGTTTTAAAGAGAAAAATGTGATTGAATATTATGTACATACCAGAAAAGGAAATCCCTTCTGAAATTCAACCACACATCTCTCAATCACTTAGTCATGGGTGGTCTTCAGTATGGTATACTTGGACAGGAAGCACTGTCCCTTTAGGTACGAATTAGAGATTTTTAAAAAAGGTGCCTAAGGATTCGATTGTTTTCTTGTCTTCTGTTTTAAATAGAACTGCTAGGTAGCGTTTCCAGCAGAAGGTGGCTCCTTTAGAATTAAGATCTTCAGAGATGGAGCCCCAGGATTTCAACCATTAACTTGAACCCATCACAACATAAGCTACAGTGAAAGTGCTGACAGATAAGCATGTGATAAGAGCTGTTCAGATAACCCTGCGACAGGAGACACAGACTCCTGTGCTGTCCGCAGGCTTACCCAGGCAGGGCGGGTCCAGGAGGCCCCGGCCCAGACACCTGAGTCATGAATGGTTAGTCAGGGCCGGTGCTGACCTTCCCCAGGGTCCCAGGGCTTACTGTGCCCAGGTCACTTTCTTCCTCCAAACCGTCAACTTAGCCCTTTTGTCTGAATAATAAAGTACAAATTGGTTCCTGTGGCTTCCAAGCCCTCCACAACCTAACTCCACGGGCCCGGCTCACCCCTCCCTCAGTCTGAGGTCCTTACCTGGTGCTCATACAGGGTGTCCCCCCAAAAATGCATATGCACTTTAAGCTCACAGCTCAATTTTGAAAACGAAATGTATTTCAATAAACACCGCTTTTATCATTATTCAAAGTGTGTGTATACATTTTTGGGGGACACCCTATATTATAGTCTCGACCTTTCTTCTTTTTTCAATCTTCACCAACGCAGAATTTATCCGAGCTACACTCTGTCCCAAACTTAGTACTGTAGTACTTCTCTGGTCTTCCTTGGCAACTTAAAAAATATATGAACAAGACACTTTACCGATGTGCTTTCACTTACATGCACACCTACAAAAGCAGCTCCCTCTAAACTTCAGTGTGCGGGAGAGCGAAGCTTTGTTCTGTGTGGGATTTGAATCTGCCAGAGGCACCCTTCATTCTGGGCAGGTATTGGAACAAACAAGACTCAGTGAGTCTGAAATTTTTTTACAAACAAGAGACTATCTATCTATCTATCTATCTATCTATCTATCTATCATCTATCTATCTATCTATCTGTCATCTATCTATCTATCTATCTATCTATCTATCTATCATCTCTATATACATATTTCTACATCGCTCTATAGAATATGTTCCTTATTTAAAAAGTACATACATTTAGTGACAGGTTAAGTGGGTGTTATAATTTCTACAACACCCATATTTGCAGATTAAGTAAATCAATGTGATTTCTCAGAGAAATCATGTTTTATGAGATGCGTGTCATCACATTAAAGATTAAATTTACAGAAATTTAAAAAAATGGCAGTTAACTGTTTATACCTCAGGGAGCTTTTTGTTTCTTCTATGAGTCTTACGACAGTAATTCTGGGGAACTATGTAGATTGAAGCCCTTTGCTTCCGATGGGTGAGCTCCTGCGATTGGTGGAATGTGAGAACTATCTAACTTTCTCCTCACTGAGAAGGGTGGTAGCATAGCCATGTCTTGAAGTTTCCCAGATACTAGTAAAGTAATGCCTAAACATGAAAGGGAATGTGAGGAAGTACAGAAAAGAAAAAAATAATTGCATCTCCTGTCCCTCAGTGACAACCACTAAGAATAGTTTTGTATAGTTCTTCCTATATAGCTTATGGGACGATTTTAAAATTCTATTTAGAATCACAGTGTGTCTACTTCATAGCTTGCTTTATCACTTATCATTACATCTTGCATGTCTGCATGTAAGTTAACATTAATATTCATTTCTATATGAATAAAACAGTAATCCATGCTCACTTTTAAAAAATGTAGAAACTATAAAGATGGAAGTAAAAAATCACCTTTAAATCCTGACACCTAGATATAAAATTACTGTTATATATTAACATTTTTCTATATTTCCTTCCTGCATTTTTCTAAGTATATCCATCTATATCTATAGGGGCAAAAGTAGGTTTACAGTTATGAGTACACGAAACACTTTATTGCATTAACAGTATTATTGATAATTATTTTCCTTATGAACAACTGTAACTCTACTTTTGCCCTCCCTTTATAGAGATGCTTTTTAAGAACAAAATGGACATCGGGATTTTGCATCCTACTATTTTTCAGCATCTTTCCTCGCATCACCACTTCTCCAGACTGGCATGTGGTAACTGAGTCTCTGGGCCATGAACCTGGCCTCTCTGAGCCCTTCGAGTAGTTCAAATGCTCCATCTCTGTAAACTCCGCTTTAATGACTCCTGTATAAATAGCTCATTTCTGGATTTAGACCTGTTTCCTCAGAACAGGTGGCCAGGAGGAGAATTAGTCGGGAAACAAGCACGCGTCTTCCTGGCGACAGAGCGAGGCCGGGGCTGCTCCTTACTCCCCCTTCGGCCTCGGTGCCTGCGCGGTGTTCTGCTCAGAGAAAGCCCACAGGACCAGCAGTGATGGCCGACAAGGATTCCCGTGCGTCTTCAATCTCATCCTTCCCTCAGCACCAAAAACAAACCAGGCGTCTCCAAAGAGAGGAGCCGTGGTGCCCCTTGAGACTTTGCGAGCAGCCTGCAGCGGCTGAGGTACCGTCACTTCTCTCTTCCGATGACTGTCCTTTCCATCCGCTCGTGTCCTCCCTGCTGGCTGATTCCCCGCTGGTGGGGGCCGGGCTGTTTTGGGGGTGTTGTGGCTTCGTTGTGATTTTGATACACCGTCAGCCTACATGTCTTCATTAAACTCAGTGTCAATTTGACCGCGATGCAGCCTCCAGGTTACTTGACTATGTGACTTATAAAATGAAAGCGTTGAAAATACGCTCCGTCCATAGTGGTAGTGGTGTGTGAGGTGGCAACGTAGTAAGGATGATTTTTTGTTCAGATAGAATTTCACCTCTGCAGATAGAATTTCCTGGTTGTCTTGGCTGAATTACTTTCTCTAAAAAAAAAAAGTTATTCTAAAAGAAATAACTTACTTTTCCCCCTAAAAATAACATCTTTTTAGGGCTCTTTGTGTCCAACAACATAACTCCCTGTAGCTAGGGGCAGCGGCAGCAGGATGGGGTGAGGGGGTTGGGATGTGCACAGGCCCTTAGTGAGGGCTGGGTTATCTGCTCTGGAGGCAAACCTCTAGGGGCGACATTGAATGACCGTGCAGGCCTGCTCACTGCTGGGGTCTCGGCACCTCCGGACCTGAGTCACCGAGGCCAGGGCCTCCCCTGAGGACCTCTCTTCCTGCTGCTTCAGGGACTCAAGCTCCCTCGGCCAGGCTGCCCTCAGCACAGGACTGGGTCCTCCCCTTGCCCCCCACACCTGCCACCTCCCTCTTTGTGCCCTTAGTTCAAAGTCTCCCCCTGGTGAATCTGATTGGCTGGAGCTGTAGGTCTGCACCCTAGCTTAAAGGATGCCAGGAAATTGAGTTCTGACTTCTAGAATGGAAGGGTAATGCTCGCGACCTGGAAATTTCCAAGTAGAGAAAAACTTGGAGGGATACTAGGTGAGCACAAATGTAGGGTGTCTCCCCAAAATGTATACACACACTTGGAGTAATAAAGGCAGTGTTTATTCAAATACATTTCATTTTCAAAACTGGGCTATCCGCTGTTCAACTGTGTCTGCAGTTTTTGGGGACACCCTGGACATAAGACACCCACTTCTTCGGTCCTTTTCCGAGCAGCATCTGTGTGAGAGGCGGCCTGGCTTGATGCAGGTGCATCCGAGGTTCTGAGTAAATCCTTGTTGAGTGAGTCACACTAAGAAATGTGCATTTTGATCCAAAGATATGATTCGAGTGCTCCTTGCAACCGTTCTGACTCATTCTCAATATCACAATTGCTGTAAGCATGTACCTTGAAATAAACAGGTGAGTTAACGACCTATTTTAAGAGGCCTAGAATCAATGCATACATCGAGGGCTCTGGGCAATGCTCTGCCTTTAAACATTATGGTAAGAATTCAGACTCGCAAAAGATGGTGATGCTTTGGTCCAAAGAGAGAGAGGTTTCCCTGATGTGGTGCCCTCTGGCTTCGCAGTGTAGACAAGAGCCCGGACAGGTCCTGAGGGGCGGCAAAGAGAAAGGAAACCGTCCGTCTGGAGTCACAGCGCCACCTGGTGAAAGAAGGAGGGGCTATTCCCGCAAGGAGTCCACCGTTTATCACAATTTGTGTGAGGCGTGTAGTGCCAGATCTAGGAAAAAAAATAAAAAGTGAATGGAAACACTACCCTGTGGACTCGCACATTGTTACTGAGTGAACTCACCAGCAGCCACATTGTATTATATGTATAATCATGTTAATCCCTAAATACACAGTCTCATTCGTTCACGTATTTATTCATTCCTTAGCTAATATTTGTCAAGCATCTATCTCCCTTCCTATTGGTGCTGCAATTACAGAGAGGACGAAACAGGCACATTTCTCTTGGGGCTCCAGTATCACAGGGCAGAGAGAGTTAAAAAATAAATGTGTTAGGGAGGGCTCCAAGGATGTTAAAGGGGGGTGATGCTATCTGTGGGTGGTGCATACATTTAAGGAAAGCTTTCTTGATGGAGAGAGAGGATGAACGTTGAGGATGAGTAGAATTTACCCACGTGAACAACAGGAGAAAGGACATCGAGGGCTGCAGAATGAGCAGTGCAAAGGCCCTGGGGCAGAAGGAATCAGGCAGCACCCACGGAACGGCGTTGCCAGAGAAGGGAGCACAGAGAGTGAGGGGAAAGGTGGTACAAAGTCAGGTCAGAGAGGGGGCTAGACTTTGGTAAGGAATTCAAATTATACCCATGTGCCCTGGAAAGACAGGGAAGAATTTCAAACAGGGCCATGATAAAACAATTGACAAAACTGTTGAATCAAATACACACGGACACAGTTTCCATTACCCGGCACAATAAGACTCAAAAGAACTACCAGACAGAGACGGTCAGGCGTATAGAGTGATGGCTTAGAAAAGTGCCAACTACGAAACAAGGGCAGAATTTAAAGGTGGAAGAGGTTAGCGATAGCCAGACAAGGCGTTCCAGGGTGGATTAAATATTGAAGGGATGCAGAGGAAACTCTGGTGGCCCCGGAACAAGACAGGAAGGAGGCAAGTACAGGCCGGAATAAGTAGCCTAGGAAGGACGCCTTCCAGGCACGCAGTCCCTGATTCGCAGCAGTTAGAAAGTCCCTGACTTGCATAGGCTTGCTTAAGAAAACCCAGGGGATCCCCCATTTTATTTAGGAACAAGACAGTGGGTTATAAGAACGTTCCAGAAGCTGTGCACCTGGGGAGGTCACAGATGGATGGGTGGCCTGTGCTCTCCGTCTAGTGGTCATGCATAGGTTTAGGATTTATTTGGAAATGAATTTGAGTCCTTTCAAAATCTCAAGACTTAAAAAGATCCAGAGGACTGGCTCTAGGAAAACGGGGAACTTCCATCGGTCCTGGGTCCCTGTTGCCTCCTGACAACACTTGGCTGAAGGTGAGGAGCTGGATGTGGAGTGAGATGGAGCACAGTCCCTCCTGTCCCTCTCGCATTCACACCCTGGCCTTGGCCTGCAGGTCTGGGAACCTGCTCTCCACCCGCCCCTCCCCTCTCTCCAGAGCCACAGTGGGAGGCGGGCGGAGGACCATGTTCTCTCCAGCTTCATCTCTCGCCCTTCTCCACCTTCTCTTTTCTTTTCTGCCCTTTCCTCCAATTTCTTTAAACACACCATGGTCATCTATCTTTATTTGATATTAAAGGTTCCCTCCACACTTCCCTCCCTCCCTCCCTTATTTAAACCCCTTAAGATCTGTTCCTGTAACAAGTGAAATTGGTTTTCCCCGTAAGTCAGAGATTTTACATGTTTTAAAATATATTTAGTCTGCGTTTTTAAAACAGATTTTAAAAAATAATTCAGAAAATAATCATTGTGTTGATACTTTGAAATATCTACCCAGGTGGCCTCAGGCGGGGGTCTGCCTGGGGACACTGCCACGGTCCTTGGGCGCCCCCTGCAGGCGCCCCTGCACCTTGGGAGCTGGCGTCTGGCGCAGACATTGCCAGTTTGGGGGAGACTCCTGTAGGTAGGGCTATGAAATCTCCGGTTCATTCTCGTGTTGTGACAGCATCTAAATGAAGCTGGGACACGTCTGGATAATCCTGTAGCCTGCATGTCAATTCAGATAGAGTTTTTGTTCCACTCAGTGTTTCAATCAACATAGTATTTGATTTCTTGCATCGTCCACACAGAGTTTTCACGCTGGTAATTACCGTCTAACATACTGTATAATTCACTTCGATGTTTTGACCATGGTATGTCTCCCATCACTAGAATGTAAGCTGCATGAGGACAAGGCATTTTGTCTATTTTTTTCCCCTTCTGTAGTCCCACTGCCCTCTGCTCCAGTCTCTGCCCTCCCCCTGACCCCCTTACACACACACACACACACACACACACACACACACACACACCTCTCAGGAGTTGTCCTAGGGCTGCAGTTGAAGGTGCTATGACTTATGGGGATATGCGTGTACCAGCAGTAAGGTACCATGACTAAATCAGCTTCCTTTTTGAAATAGCATCTAACATGGTGCAGATTTCAAACAAACAAATGCACGTCCCAAACTCCTCATTTAGATGCATTAGAACAGAAGTCTGGGGTGCAAGTTCATACACCTGTAGGGCCTGACAGGTAAGCTTGGGGTGAGGCAGGGATCTGTCCGGGCTGTGGAGAGGGCCTGTTAGCTAAATGGGCCATGCCTGACCAGCACCAGCACCAGCACCAGCACCAGCCGCTGCAATCGCCAAAACGTAGGCTCAAGGCCACCAGGACTCTGATTTTACAAGCTCAAGCGAAACAAAGTATTGTTTTGATATTGTCGAGTGAAATGCAATTTTCACACCTAGGATGCAGGCAGTGGGAGGCCAGGGTTCAGCCTGGTGTAAGGGAATGTGTTAAACCACCTTCCGTGTGGCAATTCCAACGCCCACCCCTCGCGGGGTTAGCATTTTCCAGTGGTTGTTGGTGAATTTCCTTTCTCCAGTTGTTCTCATTTGTACCCCAGGCTTCTTCCTTTTGCTGGTCCAAGCGGGGATTCTGAGCCCAAAAAGGAACCGGAAGGCACCGTGTCAGTTGTACTGTAATCGCTCCATAATGTTGAACAGGTTGGTGAATAGGAGCGCTTCCCCCTCTATACCGTCTGAATTGTCGGGGCACATCAATATCACGTACTATTGCCAGGGCCATTCGTTATTAGCCTTTTGAAAGGTAGGTCAGTTTCTCTGTACATTTGTGGGATTGACAAAAAAGAATTTCCCTGCCATCCCCTCCAGGCCCCGCCCCGGTCCGGCCCGCCCCGCCCTTCAGCGCTGTGCGCCCCCTGCTGGCCGCCGCTGGAGCTGCGGCCGTTCGCCACACCCCCCCGTTTCTGTCGGCGCACAGGGCGGTGCCCGTCCCTTTAACTGGCACGTACCAAGTCCTTCCAGAGCCCATCTCCTCCCTGGGTCCAGGCGTTCGCTCTCCTCGGTCGCAGACCCAAGAGGAGGGAATGTGGAGCCGGTGGTGTATTTTGCGGGAGTTGTGGGCCCACAGGGAGTGAGCGGGGGCCGGGAAGGACCGCGCGGGCTCAGCCCTCCCCTCCGCGCGCCGTGGTCCAGTCCCAAGATGGCGGCCACCATGAAGAAGGCGGTGAGTGGGCGCTCGCGGGCGGGTGCTCGGGCGGCGGGCGCTGGGCCGCCGAGGGGCCGGGCGGGCGGTTCTGGGGTGCTCCTCCCCGAGGCCGGCGTGGGGCCCGGGGCCGAGCGCCCGAGCCTGAGGGCGGCCCCGCGGGGAGGCCGGCCCGCACCCGGCGCCCCGAGCACGGGGGTCCCGCGGCCCTGGCGCGTCACGGGGCGTGGGGAGCCGGGGGTCCGCCGGCCACCACGCCGGGCGCTTTTCCGCGTTGTCACGTCTGACCCGCACCGGGCACGCGGGTCGGCAGCGCCTGCACCGCCCTGGGCAGGTGAGGAGGCCGCGGCCCAGGTCGGGAGGCACCTGCCCCGGGGACGCCGCTGCGGGGAGCAGAGCGGACCCCGCGTCCTGGGGTCCGGCCCGAGCCCGGGCCCCGCCGCCCCGCCCGCCCCGAGGCCCCGGCGGCCACGCTCCAGATCTCCCCGTACCTCGGCGAGGGCAGGTCCCCGCTTACAGGTGCGAGCGGAGCCCGAGCCCCTGGGGCCTGGCGGTGACTCAGCTCGGAGCTCAGCTGGTTCCAGCGCAGCTTTGACTTGTTTCCTTATTTCTCATTTTCCCAAATCCTGCTGAACGCCTCGTTAGGGTCTGCCCTCCAGTAAGTCTCCCAGACTCTTGGAGGTGGAAGATAAAATGGGGGTGGGGGCGAGGAGCGAATGGCAGCTGCGGGTGGGGGAGCCCGCACACGTGACGCCCCCTCACTCCTGCGGGCAGAGCCTGTGCACCCCGATTTCCCGGGGAGGCACCGAGGGGGGCAGAGCCTGTGCACCCCGATTTCCCGGGGAGGCACCGAGAGGGGCAGAGCCGGGAGTGGAGCCCCGGGTGCCGAGGCCAGGCCCTGCCCGGGGGAGGCTCCCCGTCCCGGCGGCGAGGCCCCGCTCCCCCTGGCGCCCCCCGCTCCCCGCCTGTGCCGAGGGGGTGGCCAGCGCCCTCGGAGGCCGAGCTGGAGGGTGCGCTGCCCACGTGGGGGCCCCGGGCACCCAGGCCGAGGTCTCCCTCCATCACCCTCTTACCGAGCACCGAGGGGCCCAGGCCGGTCCTGCCAGCTGCTCGGTGCACCCTCTTCGCCTCGGGTTTGTGTTTGACGGGCCGGGGTCAGGTGTGGCCTTGACGCCGTGGGGATGGGGGGGCTGGTTGGGGTTCACCCCACCTGCAGGTGTGGGAGCTGAAGTGAGGAGAGGAGTCCATGTTGGGGAACCGGGAGGAGAAGGATTTGAAT
>NW_005871306.1:1543359-1618960 GCF_000147115.1 Myotis lucifugus
GAGCTTCAGGAGCGTGTCCTATGGCGCAGGCTGCTGGGATGGGATGGTTATGGGAGGACCGTGGTTTTATCCCCTCGGCCTCCTGGCCGTGCAGACCTCGTGCTCCCGGAGGGAGGCCAGGCATCGAGGGTCACACAGGAGTGTCCAGAGGAGGCTGTGTGGTCAGGTGTGGGCCGCTGATTAGGGAGGAGGGAAGGGAACGCCGGAGGGAAGGGGGCAGCACCCAGGGAGGGAGTTTCTCCCTGAGACCCAGTGCCTGGAACAGAAGGAAAGTGGGAAAGGCCTGGGATGTGGGGAGAGCTTGAACCCGGGAGGGTAGGAAAACAGTAGGTGTGGCCCAAACCCGGAGGCTTTTCTTCTCTTAGTGAGCCCGCTGGTGGCGCGGCCGCCTCTCCTAGTGTCCCCACTGCTGGGAACAGACCCCAGAGGCCGGCTGCACAGACTCCCCTCGGCCCCTGGAGGAACCCCTGGGCTGACAAGGTGGGTGTCACGGGAGCCCCTTGTGTTGGTTTCGGTTGGAGGCCTTCGGGTTGTAGCACCTGCCTGCCTGTGAATGTTCCCGAGAAGGTGCTGTCCCCTCCTCTCCCCTCTGCGTCCTAAGACCGGTTGGTGGCCATGCAGGGGCTCCAGTCGGTACCTGTGCACCTCCCTCCGCAGGGAGCTCCCTCCGCAGGAGCCGTCGACCTTCCTTCACTCCCTACATCCCCCAACACTCACCCCGTCCCATCACCTGTGTCACCTTCCACCAGAAAACCGTGTGTTTTGCCCATGTCCTCCACCAGACGTGAGCTCGGTGTTCACCAGGGCAGGACGGCGGCTCCCTTTTCACTGCCTGGCACAGAGGAGACACTAAGTAATTGTTAAGTGAGTGTATGCACGGAAGGTGCATGAAAATACAGAGCATAGTTGTGTCTCAGAGACTTGTTAGGTATCTTTAAAAGACAAAAATAGAAGCAGACTGACATTGGCCGGCATTTCCTTCTCCGAGAGACCTGCTGGTCACACCCGCGCCCAGTGTGAGGACTGACCGCTTCTGTTTTCTCCCAGAGCCCATGGGAGACGAGTCTCACGGAAAGGGCCGTCGGGGTGCAGGGATTTTGGTTTTCACCTCGCACCTTCCGTGTGTCCTTCCTGTGTGATGGTGGTTGGTGAACAGTCAGGAAGTAGAGCACTAGCTGGCCCTTGGCGGGAGGTGACTCACCCGCAGGCCCTCTGCTGGTGCCCATGCTGCCACCTCTGAGGTGGGCATGGCTTCCCTGCTTTCCTAAAGGATGGCACACCCCAGCTGGCTCCAGAGAATTGGGAAATTTGCCATGGTTCCTGCTCGCGTGGGTGTGAATCCACTCTGTTTCCACCACTCTGCTGCCTCAAATGCTACAACTCCTTCCTCCATGAATTCTTACGGCTTCGTGAGCGGTAGTAACTGCATCTGGCTTTTGTTACAGCAGGAGTTCCTACCTGGGGGGAGGGGTGGTAGGGGGTTCCTTTAAGAATCTTGATGAGAGCTGTGAAGACCCCTCCCGATCAGTACACATACCACACATGCCATTTTGCATAGTTTCAGGGGGTGAATGGACCCCTCAATGCCCACGGGCCCCCAATTAAGAATTAAGCCCTCCCTGCAGAAATGAAGCGTCAGGCAGTAGGAATGTTCTAGATCAGTGAGATGAAAAGGGAAGGCAGGGCTGTTAGGGAAGGGGCGGCTTCTCCCTTTCTGCACACGGCACTCGCTGGGTGGCATGCGGCTCACCCAGGCCCATGTGCCTCCCCGCCACCTTTAGCCCGAACCCCAGTGAGAAAGCCCCCGCCGAGGAAGTGCACTCCAGGGCCAGGTGTGTGCAGGGCTGTGGGGGCTCCAACAGGAAGCACCTGTCTGGACAGGTGGGAAGCAGGGGCCCAGTTCTCTACAACTTTTCAGAGACCGTGTGCATGTGACTGATGAGCACGATTCAGGTTCAAATTCAGAAGCCCTGCCTTGAGCCCTAGTTGTGTGTATGGGAAGCCTGGTCTTTCGCGATGACTGCACCTGTAAGGACATGGGTTCTCGGGGCTCAGTACTTGAACTCTGCGGGAGAGCAGGAACTCGGGGTTCTCTGTGCCCTATTGGCTTAGGGAATTGGAGTTATCGTGAAGTAAAACGACTTGAACGCTAGGACTGTCTGCATAAGGACTTGCCTTGGGTTTCTGTGCTGCAGGCCAGTGTTTACCAGCGTTCATGTTCATGAAAATATGTGCAAGGTTGAATATTCAAAGCTGTATGTATGGGGATGTAAAGGACTTTCTCAAGATGTTCTCTGGGTCTGATGATGGGCCTGGTGTGTGCGAAGCTGTTTACAGGATGATGAGCGCCTGTGATGGGAGGGCCGACTTTCAGGTCTGCCGTCCTGTTCTGACCACTGAGCTCCATGTTGGTTGAGACAAGAGGGTGCTTCACCCTCTGGAGAGATCAGAGTGTGCGGACCTTATGCCTTTGGTCACAGAGGCCAGGGGAGGGGAGGGTGTGGCCACTGAGCCAGGCTATGGGGTCCTTACTGAAACCAGGTACGCCTTTCTTTCCTCCTTTATAACAAGTGAGGCCAAACTAAGGAGAGTCTGGCATTTAACTCTTTTCAGGCTGCAGAAGACGTCAATGTTACTTTTGAAGATCAACAAAAGATAAACAAATTTGCACGGAATACGAGTAGAATCACAGAGCTGAAGGAAGAAATAGATGTAAAAAAGGTACTGGAGAGATGTATCTTATTTCAGAAAAATAAAAGTTCTTTATGCAATAGCTCTTAAAAACTGAATTCGATAACTTGTGCTTATATCTGTCTGGACTCTGTCACAGGTGACATAACCTACTCTAGTTTAAGAAGAAAAACCTTGTTTAAGGGTGTGAGAAAACTTACAGATTGTGGAGAGGTGGGACTCTGGGCTGAGGTTCCAGGAGCAGGTCCCAGAACCATGTCTCAGAGCATTGGCTGGGATGGCACTGCTGCTGTCTCCACGCCAGCTGCCTGCTCCTCAGACCTAGGGCACTGCGCTGCCACCCAGCTGCCCCTGTAACCTGGAGGCCTTGTGCCCAGCCGCTGCTTGTGCAACTCCCTGCGTTGAAGTCCAGTTCAAGTGCATTAGATTGGTGGGATTCAAGTTCTTTGCTTCCATCCTATCACCAGGCACGGCTGAGAAGTGTAGATTCGTGTTTGCCTTCGCTTTACTTCTCCCACAGGAAGGCAGAGCTTACAAAATGAGAGACTGTTAAGGTAGGAGATACTGTGAGTGGCCACAGATTCCTGCTGTCCACCGCAGCACGCTTGTAGCAGTCTGGAAGTATCTAGAGATCAGTGTGTTAGCTCTCCGAGAGTTGGTGTCCCCAAATTAAAATGGGCTGCTAGCTCTATCGGGAAATGTTGAATACATTGTTCATTGCTGTTCCCTTTTGCATTTGCAGAAACAACTCCAGAATTTAGAAGATGCCTGCGAGGACATCATGCTTGCAGATGAAGACTGCTTAATGATACCTTATCAGATTGGTGATGTTTTCATTAGCCATTCTCAAGAAGAAACACAAGACATGTTAGAAGAAGCAAAGGTATATTGGAATCTTTCCCTGGGTGATGAACTCTGACTCTTACATTGGGATTTGTATCCTTACAAAGAAGTAGGGAAAGTAATGGATGCTGGGTAATACTTCCCGAGTCTCAGAGTGCCCCACATGTGTTCCGAATGCGTTTCAAGTGTAAGTTTATTTTATCCTAACAAGTACTCTGTGAGACAGGTACCATTAGTTCCAGTTAGAGTTGAAGAATAGAGGCTTAGAGAGCTTTCGGCGCTTATTCAAAGTGACACGGGGAATGAGCTTGCGATTCCTGAGCCTGCGCTCTGAGTTAAAAGTGTTTACAAAGCACAGGATATTACAAAGCAACAGAAAAACCACCCGCAATGCCACTACCCAGAGGTGGTCATCCATGATGAGCATCTCCATGCCTTTCCCTTATGTCCTCTCCTCTTTCTTTCGCTTCACCTTTTGGTCAGTTAACATCCCGGTAGTGTTTTCTCCTCCCATTAATGTTTATTTATCCAGCAGATGCTCCCTGGGAGCCTGCTCTGGGCCAGGCACACATACGTTAAGACACCATGTTTGATGACTTTAATGCCATGTTGGTGGACATTGACTCAGCTCACTGTCCTCCTAATGTTTCCAGTATTTTCCTGAAGTGCTGCTCTAGTGAGCATTTTTATACTTTAATCTTTGCTCACATTTAAGAAATTCTTAAAGAAAATAATCAGTGAAGTGTAATTACTGGGTCAGTGTAAGTTCATTGACGTGTTTGAGACTTAGCAAATTAGTTTCCAGTTCACGGGTCCTCCAGCTATGCCTGAGAGGGCAGTCGAGTTGTGTATGAGAAGCTGATGGCAGTTAAATATTTTCTAATTCTCTTGAAAGTTGCCTAATTAGCTTGAATATTATTTAAAATGTTTGTCTTCCTGCTTTAAATGTCATAAAAGCACAACTTTTCATGACTTAAATGCACATTTAATAAACCTCAGGTAGAACTAACACTCCTGAGTCTTTCCGTGTAGAAACATTGAGTCCCCTTCTATGCTGAAGTCTTTTCTTTCATAGTAAAATTGTGTAATTCTGGTTTTCTTTTTAGCCATCCTAAAATAACCCTGCAAGTATGTCACGAGAAGTTTTTGTCACTATTGTGAACATTCCTCCATCCTTCCCAGCCCCACCCCTGCCCCTGCCACACAAATATATTGAACCTTCATTTTGCAATTCATTCATTCATTTCACAAGTATTTATGGAGTGTATACTCTATCGCAGTGGTTCTCAACCTTCCTAATGCTGCGACCCTTTAATACAGTTCCTCATGTTGTGGTGACCCCCAATTTCATTGTTACAAATTGAACATAATTAAAGCATAGTGATTAATCACAAAAACAATATGTAATTATATATGTGTTTTCTGGTGGTCTTAGGCGACCCCTGTGAAAGGATCGTTCGACCCCCAAAGGGGTCGCGACCCACAGGTTGAGAACCACTGCTCTATCGGTTTCTATCACTTACTAGGTACACGGACAACAGGACACCCTGGTCCTTGCCTGCATGGAGTACGTAATCTAGATGGAAAGGCTCAAAAAATTTCTGCCATGTTTTGACTGTGAATCGTTATCTTAGTTGTTCATGGTAGCATGAATTTTTGCATAGTTACCTTATGGGCGGTTGGAGAGGCTCCGGCAGAAGCCATGCCTGTGACGCAGTGTTTAGCAGAAGTGGCCGACGTGTTTATGGAGGGTTCTTTGTTTATTCAGATATGGTAAAATTTAGAAATTAATTTCCTTTTATCTCTTATGTTTTTGAAATCAGCCAAAACTGAGAAAACGAGTTTGATTTATCTTATAAGCAATATAGGCCCTGAATTAAAAATGCCCATTTTTAGACTTTTGGTTGAGATCTAATGATCAGTATTGTGTATGTAGCTGCCTGTTCAAGTTTAGAAAGTTCTGACCTAAAAGTGTTCCCAAATATTTTTTCAGCAACAGGTGCTAGAAATCATCCAATTGAATAGAATTAACTTAAACAATTTTTTTTTTCCAGAAAAATTTGCAAGAAGAAATCGACGCCTTAGAATCCAGAGTGGAATCCATTCAGCGGGTGTTAGCAGATTTGAAAGTTCAGTTATATGCAAAATTTGGGAGCAACATAAACCTTGAAGCTGATGAAAGCTAAACATTTTATATTACCTTTAAAATTTGTTTAATAAACTTGAATATTGTTTAAATGATAATTTTCCTTTTTCAAATGATATGAAAAGCAAAACTTTCTTTTTTAAAAAAGATTTCATTTATTTAATGGAAACTTGCCTATTTTCACATGTCTTGCTTATTTATTTTATATTTTTAAAAGAAGACAGTATTCATCTATGTATTTTGCATAACGATTCTATCAAGTGTAGGGGTTTTGTGTCATGTTATTAAAATCAGTTAAGCAATCTTTTATGTTTCTATATTATCATTTAGAACATCTGTTGCAATTTTTATCAGAAAATTTAACAGTTGTGTCGTGTTGTTTATATGTGTCTGTTACAGTTGCTTTTTAGAGTTGGCGAAAGAACTCCAGAAAGATCTAATCTTATACCTGTCTACTCACTTCACACCTGAAACTTTGTCATGTACTGAAAAATATGTATATATTTTATTTAAATACATGCAATATATATTATATCTAAACATATATATTTCACTTTTCTCTTACATACAAGTATCATGGATCTTTGGAAAAGAGCCAGCTCATGCTGAGACTTGTTGAGCTTCCTACAAAAGTAGAGCAGAACCACATAAGAATATTCTAGAAACCAGGAGATGTATCAATAGAAATGTTTAGTGTGTTTTAAAAATTATGTTTCAGACTTTATTTTAGTGCTTTGTAATTAATTGGGGTTTATATCGGTGATGATGTAGAAGTTAAGCAGCTGTGTATTTAAAAATAAGGCTTTTTTCTTAAATAAAGAGTACATTTATCCCCTCCAGCCCCCAAAAGACATATATTTTGGGATTTAGAAACCTAATGGTATATTAACTTCCCCAGCAGATGGCACTGATATATCAAAATACCTATGGAAGGATCATAATACAAAAATGAGGATATTTCTAGGATTAAATATACATAATTTTAAGAGGAAATGTCATTTTTAACCTTCAAGGCTAAGCATTACATACTACATTTTTTGGTTTAATGTTCAGTAACAGTTTAGGCTTAAAGATAGAATTCTAAAATTCTTCATGACATAAAGGCAACTTTTAAATTGCTGCAAAATGTTTCCTAATAGTGATATTCAAAGTCTGGAAAATGACTGGTGAAAGGATATTTTCTCTTGCATGCACTTGGTGAGTGTTCACTTAGAGGTGTGAGGCTGGGGAGAGGTATCAGGCAGGTTGTAGCAGGAAGTACATCACTTAGAATAACTTCAGAAAACTTCAGCCAAGGTTACAAAGGTGGAGCGTTCTGTGCCCTCAGAGGCCCAGGGAGGGAGCAGCCATGCCCTTCACCCAGGGAAGGGCTGCCTTCATCCAGGGGGGAAACAGCCTGTGACGTCCCTGCAGCAAGAGAACCAGAGACTGGACCCTCTGACCCCTTCTCCCTCCAGAACCCAGCTGGTGTTTGCCCTGGGCCACATTCAGCCAGAATCCAGATGGGGAGGGGAGGCCGGCCATTTGGGATAGAGTTTTGACAGCTGGGGGCCAGGGGAGTCTCAGAAGGGCTTTGACTAGAAAGGTGACACGCATGATTGGAGCAGTGTTTTAAGGTGATTGGCAGTTGGTAGGTGGGTTTTACTGCAAAGAGGGTAGGGATACAGATATCACTGCTGTCCCTGGTGCGGGGAGTCCATTGGCAGAGAAAGGAGAGGAGGCTGGGACTTAAAAGGTGAATGCAGGTCTTGCCGGGCGAGACGTGGTGAAGGGAGGAGCAGAGGCGGTACACAGCCTTGCAAAACACGTGTTCTTTGGTTCTCATAGTTAAATATTTTTTTAATTTTTTGTTACAGTAAAATCAGGTGAACTCACGTAAAATGTCAGTTTGGCAGCCAGCAGAGGAGATGGAGACCCGTGGGGGAGCAGAACCTGCAGATACTAGACATGCAGCTTCCCCAGGACTAGACCCTGAAAAAGTTTCCCCAATTGGGCGTGATGTTGACCATGTGATGGGCATGGCCTTCAACAACGATTTCATAGAAACTGGTGGGTTTTGTTTTCATTTTTATTGAGTTTACCGGGGTGACATTGATTAATAAAGTTATATAAGTTGCAGGTGTACTAATCTATGGTACATCGTCTGTATATTGCATCGTGCATTCACCGCCCAAGGTCAAGTGATGGAAACCACTGATCCCCCCCCCCCCACTCTCTCCTACTCCCCCACCTTCTTTTCCCTCTGGCAATCACCATACTGTTTGTGTCTATGAGTGGTTTTCTCTTTTTTTTGCTTTATCTTCTTACCCAGCCCCCCAAACTCAATAAGATAACAGCTCAGTCTCTTCTCTGTATCTATGAGCCTGCTTCTATTTTGTTTGTTATATATTTTGTTCATTAGATTCCACATATAAGAAATCATGGTATTTGTCTTTCTCTGACTGGCTTATTTCCCTTCGCATAGTAACAAGCCCACCAGGTGATTCTGGTTCAGCTAAAGAACTAGCCTGGCTCAAAGCTTCAGAAGAAAGAACTGTCATCAGCTCTGGAGGGAAGAAGGTGTGATGGAGGAGGCAAAGGCAGGTGCTGGTCGTGGGCCCAGCGCTATGTACAGTCAATGCGTGACGTTCAACAAGGGCCCTTTGGAGTGTGATGTCATTCACAGTAACAAGTGTTTATTACGCTCTGTCATTGCAGCACCAATGCAAGCCGGACAAACAGTGCCTGTGGTGAGGGGTTACTGATATTCTGCTGCATCACTTTTAACATGTGTATCATTTGACATAAAATGGCATCGTATGGCTCCATTTTTAGAGGCAGGAAAACAGCAATACCCCAACACAATTCTTTACCCAAGATTACCCCCCCCCCCCAACACACACGCACACCGCATTAATGTACTGGGCAGAATTTAAAGGTTGGCTTCCAGATTTGGTATAAAACATTTGGAGAAGAGCGTGCGTGTGTGTGTGTGTGTGTGTGTGTGTGTGTATTCCCAGCAGCTGGTTCTCTGGAAAAGCCACCAGTCTGATACCTGGAATAATTCTAATGATTTCAACCCCAAGAACTAGCATGAGTCCTTATTGTACGCTGCACCGCCCTGAATGCTTTTTATGAGTTAATTCCTTCCTTCCTTACAACAGCCCTTTAAAGGAGATTCTATTGTGGGCGCTCATTGTACCAACAGGGAGAGAGGCTGCAGAGGTGAGATAACTTGCCCCAGCCTTGCAGCTTGCTGAGCAAACGCGCTGTTCGTGAATGCACAGGCTGCGCTTGGGAAATTGATTTTGTTGGTGATTTTCTTTGTGTCCATTTACTTACCCAAAAGGAATTTCAGATAGCTTTTCAAATACACACAAAACATGAATATAACATGGGGGAAAGAAAAGGAATAGCAATGAGTGAAAAAGGGAAAATAAACTGGCCAGAGTCCACACGTTAGGTTAGCATGCTCTGAGCTTCTGGGTAGCTAAGGCAGAGAAGGAAAACTGACGAGTAATACCACGTTAGAAAGCATGGAATACACTGGCATCTCGGGAGAAAAAAAAATTGTTTTTCAGAAGATTAAAGCCTGAAATAAAGTTTCTCCCATTGGGCATTGACTTTGAGTAATAGATCTTAGCCCCAGAACTGCTACAGGCAAAGGCAGACGCAGGATGATCAATTCGTGTAGCGACTTAACAGTTCACCTCGATCCATGGCAGCGATGCCGACAGGCTGCTGGTAACCAGCAGATCCCTGTGGCTAATCCAGTCCTCGCAGCCCTGTAAGGCTCAGGCTGCTGTTACCACCATTTCCATCTCGCCGATGAGCAATGAAGGTCCGGAGGAATTAGGGCCCTGCTCAGAGTTCCTCAGCCCTTGGGCAGAGGAGTCTAGACTCAAACCCGAGCCTGGGGCTTCATGTCTGTGCACCCACCGCTCCACGGCAATACTGATGTGCAAGTGTAGAATCTTCTAGCATTCCCCCGAGATGCAAGGAGAGCTCATAGTAGCTTGAGATTCAGGGTTTCCCTTAGGGGTGGAAATTAGAGAGCAGAGGAGTGGCCTAGGAGCCACATTAAAGACCCTTCTCGCTGGGAACCCATTTCAGTTTATCCTGTGAGCTGAGGGACAGTGTCTGGTTATGCCAGCAGAACATCTGGAATCTTGAACTTGGCCTAGGACCAAGTTCAAGGGCACAAGTAATAGTGGGTAGAGTGGGCAGGGTCATTTCTGTTGGAAAGGGACACTGGATACTCGTCGTAATTCCTGGTTTGTAATGATAACGCCGACATTCACAATTGTACTGCAACTGGGAGTCACATTTGAATTATTGGTAGAATTTGTCTGATCAACCTCAATAAAACCCTGATACCACAGATGTTAGGTGAGCAGATGTAGTAGGAAATGAATGAGATCTTCCTCAGTACGTGATTGCAATGGAAAACAATTGGCCTGAAGAGGACTTGGATTTAATTCATAAGCTATTGATTATTGTTTTAAATCATTCAGGTACACTTATGAAGTCCAAATGACAGTAGCTGGCGGGGGCCAAGAACCATGATTAAATTGAACTAGCAGAGAAATAGGATGAGACGTGTATCTAAGATGACATTTCATTGGTTCGATCTCTTCATCTTCATCCCTACACTTTGAGTCCAAATGTCTTTTAATGGCCGTGATTGCTCATGTCTTTGAATGAGTCTCCCTGCCTCTACTTGCTACACACACTTCCTTCAATCCGTTTTTTTTTACCCAGTAGCCAGATAATTTTTTTTCATAAATCTGATTACTCTCTCCCCAAACCCTTTCCTCCCCCTCAAAAAATGAATGTCTTCCCCTCGGTGAGAGTACTGGGCAAGATCTGAACCCTGCCTGCTTCTCCATGTCCCCTGGCCTCTCTGTGCTGACATACCGACTTTGCTCAAGTTTCTGAAGTTTGTCATGTTCCCTGTGGTCAGAGGACCTGTGCCCTCCCCTGATCAACCCCCCCCCATATGTTTTCACAGCACCCAGGTACCTCTTTTTCGAAGCTTGTGCGGCTATTACATTTTATTTATCTGTACAAATTATTGATATGTCTGCTTCATTAGACTTAAATCAAGGACGATGTTATTATTTTGCTCTATCTTATATTTCCTCCCCTTACCTGCCCTGAAGTCTAGCACACCATGATACTTAATATTTATTATGATCCCATAGTTGCCCTCCTACATCTGTATCCAATAGGCAAGAGGATTTGTGTCCATCAAAAGACATATCCAAGAATGCCCATAGGAGCATTATTGTTGATATACAAACCTGGAAACAACCCCATTTCCATCAACTGGAGAATCAATCAATACATTGTGGTCTATTCATACAGTGGAATACTATGCAGCCATAAAAAAAACAAATTCCTATGACATGCAAGAAAAGCAATGAATCACTGACACACAAGGTTAAGTGAAAGAAGCCAGACACAAAAGAACATGATTCCATTTGTATGAAGTTTAGAAACAGTGGAGGGCAGGCAGGGGAAGGTCCCCTGTTAGGGAAGAACAGTAATAACTACCATTCATGATCTCCATTGGTCAGATAAGGAAACTCGGGCTCTGAGAGGGGCAATGCCTTGCCCAAGGCTCACTGCTGGTAAGTTCAGAGCAGGGCTCACTCCCGACCTCATTGTGTCCTGACACTTACACATCATGCAGCTGCACGAGAACCATTGCCTGGGCTGCTAGGCCCACAAATGGCACGGCAACACAAACTACACATTCCCCGCGAGGCCTGGGACCCAGTGAGACCCCCACTGTCTATCAGGATTAGTCCTGAGCAACAATGGGGCTCCGAGCGGGTGCTCAAGGCCGTAGAGCTAAGGGCATAATGTCGCGTTTGTGGAGCTGTGACTGCAGACCAATGTGTGGATTGATTCCGAGTGACTTCCATCCTTACCCTGAATGTAGCCCCGATATACTTATCGTGGGCACCGAGTACATCTGCCTTTCTGACCCCCTTCCTCCCTAAGTCAAATATCAAAAAGTAGGTGTTATGACTGCCTTGGCATAAAGGCAGATGTAACCCAGGTTGCTTTATATTCATTATTTTTGCTGATTAAAGAAATGAAAACCTGTTCATGGGTCCTGAAGGCACTGTGGGCCCTGGCACTGTGCCCACCAAGCTCCAGGGGGAAGTGGGCTCGGCTGGACGCAGGTGGGGTGACCAGGTGCTGCCCATGAAGATGGTGGGTTTCTCTGGGGAAGTGGGGACAAACCCGTGGTTGAAAAATACAACTGAAGACAGAGTTATTTTTTGATGGAAACAGATTCTACTTCTTGTAATTTTTAAATTGCCACAGTCACCAGAAATGATTCAGCCAGGAGCACGAAATGCCATTTGAGCCCAAATGATAGTGAAGACCTTTAGACTTAATGAAAAAGCAGAAAACAGTCCAGAAAAGGAGACTGTGATTCATGGAAGTGGTGTTTTGTGTCATTTTATCTGACTTGGAATGGGGTGGGGAGAAGGAATTGATGAAATGCCCCAACATGCTCGTGTTTATACGGGCCCTGATGGAAAGAATGAATTGTGCTTTTAGGCTTTCAAAACACACCGATCGGGTCTCAAGTTAAATAGCAATCTATTGGAGCCGATCTAAATGCGGAGAAACTGATCACATCACATAGAATCCATGTTTCCCCAGAAGTTTAAAATTACTATTTGCCTTGCGGCTGACCCATTTTCGGCCTTTGAAAAAGGACTGAAGGAAAAAACCCCTCCAGCAGCTTAGCTGGTATTTGTCCATGGGATTTAGTAGCTCTTAGCACATAGCTGGTGTTTGCAACCTTTCGCGGAGGCCTGGAAAGGCAAACAAACACCGAGGAGCTGGGAACTGCAGCAGCGGCTGAGCAGGCCCTGAACTGCACACAAGACACAGCACGTGGGCACATGTCTTCGTTCTGTGCACTTCACGGCAGCCGTGTGCCACACAGGACAGCGGGCAAGTGTAAAATATGGGTTAATTTCAGCATCACAGCACCTCCCTATTCTGTCAAGGGTGCTGAGTGTAATTGCTCGAAGGACCAAGTAATGTGAGAACAGGTGACTGTGAAACCAACAGCAAAGCCATTGTCGATGCAGAGAAAATGGCTTAAGCCACCACACAATTATCTGATGCCTTTCCTGCGTCATGATGGATGAGATAATCTTCATGCTCAGGCCAGCAGCGCTATGCCTGGATCTCACCCAGATGCCTCCCTCCCTGCCCAGGGAGCTCACATGACTGAGTGAAGCCAGCTGGGTGAGCAGCAGCTGCCCTGGTCAGCAGCGGCAGCATTCCCTAGATCAGTGGTTCTCAACCTTGGCTGCACATCAGAATCACCTGGGAATCTTTTTAAAATCCTGATTTCTGGGCCTCATCCTCCTGAAATTCTGTTTCTTTGTTATGGGGGGAGGTCACAACATTAGTAGCAAAGAAACAGAATTTCCGGAGGATGAGGCCCAGAAATCAGGATTTTAAAAAGATTCCCAGGTGATTCTGATGTGCAGCCAAGGTTGAGAACCACTGCTCTAGATTCTCTGGACCTGCCCTTATTGTTTCCTTAATGACAAAGTCACTGCGGCTGTTATGGAAGCGGGATTTCTAGTTGTCTTTCCTTGTAGGCTGATATTACAGGTAGAACACTCCGGAGCCAGGAGAAGGCCGGGCAGGAGAGGATGTGTTTCCACACTGGGATGTAGGTGAGAGTTGGCCACGCTTCCCATTGTTCAAGGCAAGCCGGAGATCTGAATTTCTCTCAGGGTAAACTTGCCCAGTGTTTGAATGCCGCCAAGCCATTCGAAGATGTAAAAGATATTAGAAGAACAGTACAATAAGGCACGGACAGCAAACACCTGCAAACCCCAGTGCCCAGGCCACCAGCTCCTGGCCAGTTCATAGGGGAATATAAACATCAGGAGATCAGAGCCTTTTAATTAATAGTAAACAGGAAAATCTCATTTGGCTCTGGAGTTTTAACCAACAACACTCTGCAACAATGGATTCCCTATCTTCAACTCGTAGGAAAGATGAATACATGTATAGCAGGGATATTTTAAAATTAAATTTATTGGAGTGGCATTGGTGAATAAGATTATATAGTTTTCAAGTGTTCAATTCTATGGTACATCGTCTGTATATTGCGTTGTGTGACCATCACCTGCAGCCAGATCTTCTTCCATCACCATATATTTGACCCCCTTTGCTACCCCCTCCCTCCTTCTGGTAGCCATCATACTGTTGTCTAGGTCTGTGAGCTTTTGTTTCTTTTTCTTGTTTTTTCATGTGTTACTTTCAGTTTTATATTTCACACTAGAGGCCCGGTGCACAAAAATTTGTGCACTCGGGGTGAGGGCGGTCCCTCAGCCCAGCCTGTGCCCTCTTGTAGTCTGGGACCCCTCAGGGGATGTCCACCTACTGGCTTAGGCCTGCTCCCCAGGGGATCGGGCCTCAGCTGGCAGACATCCCTCTGGCAGCCTGGGAGCCCTCGGGGGGATGTCCACTTGCCAGCAGGGAGCAGGCCTAAGCTGCAGTCGGACATCCTTAGTGCTGCTGAGGAGGCAGGAGAGGCTCCTGCCACCACCGCTGTGCTAGCAGCCGTCAACCAGGCTTGTGGCTGAGCAGAGCTCCCCCTGTGGGAGCACACTGGTGGTCAGTGTGTGTCATAGTGACCAGTCATTCCCAGTCATTCTGCTGTTAGGGTCAATTTGCATATTACCCTTTTATTATATAGGATAGAGGCATGGTGCACGGGTGGAGGTTGGCTGGTTTGCCCTGAACGGTGTCCCGGATCAGGGTGGGGGTCCCGCTGGGGTGCCTGGCCAGCCTGGGTGAGGGGCTGAGGGCTGTTTTCAGGCTGGCCATGCACCCCGGCGACCCAAGCTCCCAGCCTCTCCTTTTTTTCTTTTGTTTTTTTTTTTTTTTCTGGGATTTATATTTATCTTCTATAATTGAAACTTTGTAGCCTTGAGCAGAGCTGAGGGCCGGCCAGGGCAGGCAGGAAGCTTGCCTTCCTCCATCGTCGGGGGCAACCCAAGCTTCCTGCTTGCTCCAGCTCCGTGGCTGCCTCCATCTTAGTTGGGTTAATTTGCATACTTGCTCCTGATTGGCTGGTGGGCATGGCTTGTGGGCGTGGCTTGAGTATAGTGGAGGGATGGTTAATTTGCATGTTTCTCTTTTATTATATAGGATGTGAGTGAAATCACATGTGTTTTTTGTTTTTGTTTTTGTTTTTTTGCTTTTTCTGTCTACCTTATTTTGCTTAGCATGATATTTTCAGGGTCCATTTATGTTGTCACAAATGGCACTAGTTCACCTTTCTTTATGGTCAAGTAGCATCCCACATCTTTTTTTATCCAATCATCTATCGAAGGATGCTTCAGTTGTTTCCATGTCTTGGTCACCATGAATAATGCTACAATGAACATAGGTGTGCATATATCATTGCAAATAAATGTTTTCAAATTTTTCAGGGGTTGCGAGTCATATGTTAACTCTATTCTAATGTGTGTGTGTTTTTTTACAATATCAATGAATTGCTTTCATGTGGTTTTAGTCAATGTCTTACTCAGTTGCTATGATGGGTTAGAAGAGATTTATGTTTTAATTGAATTTATTGGGGGTGATATTGGTTAATAAAATCAGATAGGTTTCAAGCATACAATTCTATGGTACATCATCTGTATATTGTATTGTGTGTTTACCATTCAGTCTAATCTTCCGGCATAATTTATGCCCCGTTTACCCTCTTCCACCTGCCCACCCCTTTCCCACTAGCAACCGCCATACTGTTGTCTGTGTCTGAGTTGTTGTTTTTCTTTTTGCTTAATACCTTCACCTATTTTACCAGCTTCCCCTCTCCTCTGTCAGTCTGTTCTCTGTATCCATGAGTCTGTTAAATGAGATTTCAATACATTGCTCAAAATAAACGGAGTATGAAGTTTCTTCAGTAGATGGAAAAACAGTAGTGGACAGAGATTTTAAAAAATAATGGTCAAGAAAACATCTAAACAAACTTAAATACCACCAGAGAGGGTTTGCCAGTAAGTCAATAAGCCAAAGAGTTATTAACCTCAAGACAGAGCTGCTGTTGGGAATCACAAGACAACTATCTGCCATGCACCATTTCTTATCGACACTTCAGGGTAAACGAATGAAACACTCCATTTCAATTACATTTTGGAAATTCATGTTCCCTCTTCCTCAAACGCTGCAAATGGGCATACAACTGCGGCAACCTCATTTTTTCCTCAAAATCTCTAGTGTTTTCATCACTGTATTCCTTAACACAGAAGGCTACAAGATGGTGTCAACAAAAGTTGGAAGGCTAGAACTCTTCATTTCTGCTATTGACTCATAGAGCCATTTGGAAATGAAACATGGCTTTAAGCTGTGCTTCCTGTTCCACTCAGGACCTCCTAGAACCATAAGTTGGAGCTGGAAGGGATCTTGGAGAATTATAATACAGATTTTATGGAGAGGAGAATTGAGGTGCAGAATGGCTGGCTCAGTCAGGGTCAAAGAGCAACACAAAATCAACTTCAATTCCATGTCGGTGGTAGGCAGCCTTGTAATCGACTCCAGTGACCCCACCTCCTGGTAGTCACCCCTTTTGTATTCCTCTCCTTTTAAATGTGGGCCGGACCCCGTTACCTGCTTCTAATGACTAGAATACGGCAGGCGTGATGGGACGTCACTTCTGTGTGGGTTACAAAAGACTGGCTGCCATCTCGCTTGCCCTCTTTCTCACTGAACATCTCTCTTTCTCTCCCTTCTCTCTCTCTCTGTCTCTGTCTCCATCTCTCTCTCTACCTCTGGCTCTTCTCACATGTTTGCTCTGATAAAGCCAGGTGGAGAGGCCCCTGTGACAAAGCAAGGAGGGAGGCCACCCACCAACAGCCAGTCAGGAACCGAGGCCCTGGATGGACACAATCTGCTGACATGGTAGGGCCTAGAATTCGATCCTTCAGATGAGACACATCCCTGGCCAACACTTTGCAGCTTCCTGAGAGACCCTGAGCCAGAGGAAACCACTTTGTGCTGAATCCCTGACCCATAGAAACTGGGAGGTGATCTCCATGTGCTATTGTCAGCTGCTAAGTTTGGGGAAATTTGTTACGCAGCACTAGATAATGAAATACAATGTCCCTGGACTCCTGACTCAGGCCACTGCTCTTTGTCCAGTTGGCTGCCTTTAAATTCTTTCTGTATTTTTTTCAATGACTTTGTCCACATCCTAGTAATAATCACAGGCAGGACCCTATACTAGGTAATGTCCAGGATACAAAGATGAGAGTGGCAGAGTCTTTGTTCTCACAGAATTTTGCTTTGGTAATAGGACTAATTTTTATAATGGTCATCTTGGTGGGATACACAAAGCTTTCTGTAAAGACCAATACAGACCAGTTTCTTTGTTGGGAAAATGAACATAACCGTCCTACATTTTCGGACTATTGTAGGACAAGGAGGGTTCACAGAAACAGTGCCTTGTGTGTGCCAAGCACCGAGCTAAGCACTTTGTGGAGATCAATTCATGTAATCTTCACAACTTTATCAGGACAGTAGCATGGCTCCCATTTTTATAGTCAAGGAAACTGTGGCACAGCTATTTTAAACAAGGTCACACTGATAGAAATTGGCAGGTAGAAATAGGGGGTCTTTGGGTTATAGAATCTGTATTTTAACAACTGTTTCTGGAAAAATGAAGAAGAATAGGATAACATATGTAAAGTGCTTAGCACAGTACCCGATACTTAGTAAGTGCTCAACCTGTGGCTGCTATGATGATGATAATTTCTCGTTATAAAAGATATACTTTCATTGTTGCACTGGCTGGAGGCAGCAGATCCTGTACATACAAGATTTTATGATAGAAAGAGGTTTTGATGAAAACGGACCCAAAGCACTAAACCCTTTAGGCCAGTGGTTCTCAACCTTTTGGCCCTTTAAATACAGTTCCTCATCTTGTGACCAACCATAAAATTATTTTCATTGCTACTTCATAACTGTAATATTGCTACTGTTATGAATCATAATGTAAATATCTGATATGCAGGATGGTCTTAGGCGACCCCTGTGAAAGGGTCGTTCGACCCCCAAAGGGATCGCGACCCACAGGTTGAGAACCGCTGCTTTAGGCTATCCATCAAGTGAAAAAGGCTGTTACTTTAAAAAATATTTGGACCTGAAGGTATTAAGATACTTTCTATTCAATGTGATCTAAAAAAAATCCAAACAAATAAACAGCAAAATTATTTTCTTCTAACTGGTTTAAGCCAAAGGAAACTTATTGGTGCATAATAACTGAACACTCTGCGGCAGGATTGGCTTAGGGCAGGCTGGATTCAGGGCTCACACAGTGTCACTGGGATTTATTCCTGATGCCATCACCTGTGCTGGCTTGACTCTAAGATCACAGGCCACGGGGCCTGGCTTCTCCCAGCCACGCTCTCTGTCGTTATGGAGAGATGACTTTGGTGGCTGGATCATAGTATCTTTCCAGGTTTAAGCCACATGAGAATGAATGCCTGCTCAATAGCACCTCAAAAACAGAGATCCGTTCTGATGGGATGGGCTCTGACCCATATCACACAGGCATGGTGGTTTGATTGGTTAGAACTGGGTCATGTGCCCTATCCTCAGGCTGTAGGCAGAGCCACACCCACACCCAGGAACTGAGAGCAGCGAAGGGGATACTATCCAAAGAAGTGGGATTGGTGTCAGGGAGCAAACTGATGACACCTTGAGGTACCTGCATATTCAACAGTCAATTCACTTTAGATAGAGGGTAAATTTCTGAAACTTGCATCATTTTGATTTTTGCTTTTGTCCTGAATACATCTTTTGATCATTATTTTCAACACCCAGCATCTTACATAACTGTACATTTACAATAAGTTATTGTAGCAAGTTCCTTTTTGATATACCTACAAAATAAGAGTTGACTACTTTTTAAATATTTAGCAACTTCTGCTTATACTTTGGGAATAGAAAAAAGAAACACAGTACTTTGAGTTCACCTACTTTTCCATCCAAATTTTGTTTTTCAATTACAGTTTACAATCATTATTGTATATTCGTTTCAGGTGAACAGCGTAGTGGTTAGATAATCATATACTTTACAGTGTTTTCCCCAATATTTCCAGTGCCCACCTGGCACCACACGGAATTATTACAATATTGTTGACTGTATTAGCTATGCTGTGCTTTACATTCCACGGCTATTTTATAACTATCATTTGTACTTCTTAATCCCCTCACCTTTTCATTCAGTCCCCCACGCCACCTCCCCTCTGACAACCATCAGTCTGTTCCTGTATCTATGAGTCTGCTTCTATTTTGTTTGTTTATTCCATTCTTTAGATTCCACATATGAGTGAAATCATAAGGTATTTGTCTTTTTTTCTGACTGACTTATTTCACGTAGCATAATACCCTCTAGGTCCATGCATACTGTCACATATGATAAGATTTCATTCTTTTTTTTATGACTGAGTAATATTGCATTGCATTTATGTACCACAGGTTTTTTTATCCACTCATCTATTGATGGGCACTTGGGTTGCTTCCATATCTTGGCTATTATAAATAACACTGCAATGAACGTAGCGGTGCTTATATTCTTTCAAATTACTGTTTCTGGTTTCTTTGGATATATACCCAGAAGTGGAATTGCTGGATCTTAAGGCAGTTACATTTTCAATTTTAATGTCACCTAAAATTAAAGCAATCTCTCCATAATGACAGAGAGCGTGGCTGGGAGAAGCTGTGGCCTGTGGTCTTAGAGTCAAGCCAGCACAGGTGATGGCATCAGGAATAAATCTGAGTGATTCTTACCCTACTTTCAGTTTCAGAAGATCACTTGTTAGCTTTGTACAAATAAAGCATCTTGAAGAAAATGGAAAGGAAGCAACTTGGAAATGTCTGAATTAACCAAGGCTATGCAACTTAAGAAAACACTGTTGTGTTTGGTTTTATAGAAAGTAGGGTTATAGGGATAAAAAAATACTGTATAAATGAACCAATACATGGGAACTCTATTTTTCATTGTGACAGGTTAACATGGTTTGGATTCTATTCAAAGTCTGATTTTTCTTGAAAAAGGAGTAATAGCAGGTAAAAAAAAAAAGTCATTCATTCGTCTTTTGGCTTAAGAGTAAGAAAATGTGTTCCTCTTTCTAAAAGGGTGTGTGTGTGTGTGTGTGTGTGTGTGTGTGTGTGTGTGAGCACTACTGCATTTTCCTTTTGATTGATGTTACTTATAAGGCACGTGGAAATACAGGAATTAAATGTCCTCCATCTCTTATGCTACAAACCTTTATAAAGGTTGCTATAAATGTCATAACTACTTTGTTTCCTGAAAAGTAATTTTCCCGTCAGTTTGATGTGTTCCTTTGAGATACCACATTATTAGTCTATGATGATTTTTTTAAAGTGCATCGAAGTTATGCATTATTGTATTTTTATTATTTCTACCTTATAGTGAATTTTTTACTGACCTCCAGGCTTATTTCTAAGTCACTAATCATTCATATAGGATGGTGAGATTGCTTTATTTTATCCTCCTAATGAAATGCATTAAAATTTTAGGAAAACCCTTAACAGAGCTTAAAATGTCAAAAATGAGCTTAGGAAATGAAAAGTCACTACCAGCTAAATGTGAATTTTTAAAAAAAAGAAGAAGGCAGACCATGCTTAGAAGTGGGATAGGATAGCAAGAAGCAGAAAGGAACAAGGAAACCATAGTTGAGCACTTATGTTTTTCATATCATCACTGTTCACAAGATGCATTCAAAACAGCCACAGAAATGGACAGAAAGACCAGAGGCACAGTGATCCATCATCCTCTTAAAGCATTTAAATGTCCATTTCTTTACAATGTCTCGGATGGTAGGAAGAGAATTGTCTAAGAAGGAGAGATGACCAGGAGGAAGGAAAAAGGCGAAATGATTTTATTGTACATCAAGAAATCATTGGCTCAAGCTGATAAAATGCCATCGTATTTTATTATATTTTCTAGTTATTCAAGATTCAACTATAACAGAATCTTTTAAACACCACATTTAAACAGAACATGAGTGCTTTGTATTACACAGCTTAATGTGATTGATTTAGCATCCATAAGAAAAACCAATTACCCCCCCTTTTTTTTGCGTCTGTGTGAGACATATTGATTTAAGACAAAAGGCAGTAATTGATCGTATCTTTAGAGGGCAAAGGTGAGCTGATGAGAGAGGAAATTGAAAAGGAGAGAGAGGAAAAAATACATGAAAAGTGATCTGCACATAAACATCTATTTCTGAGATTTAATTTATGATCTTTAAGTTTTATTTCCCTCGAATGGCTATCATCATTCAAGGAACAGAATTCAGATATACACATCCATGCAAAGAAGCTGTATCTGTGCCGCTGGGCTGAGCCCATCTGTAAAATAAACAAGAAACACAGAGCTATTAACAAGTAAGATGAGCCAAGAATTATGGGCACAAATGTACCATCTTCTCTTTGGATGTTTACACAGAGTTTTCTGTCGCACTCCAAACCTTGAAAGGGTTCTAAGATGCTTCATAGCATCATTTGTCTAACTGGGTATCTAGGAATGCCATTACTGCTTGAAGAATGCATGTATTCAGGGAAAACTAAAAGTTGTTTGTAATTATGATGAGTGGGTTTCTCTGCCTCCTTTTGGAATTGATAATGAGCTTACTGGCTCAGTTCCCCACCGCCTGCATTTTTATCTCTTTTTAAAACCTTCATCCTTATCTGTTGTTTATTTTAAGGGAGGAAATCACTGCTTTATTAATCACTGCTGGCCTCACCAAGGGGAGATTTGAAGTGAGCTTATATGGACTGTAGAGACCACAAATGCAGGTGATGGCTCAAGTTTGGACCTCGTGACATTCCCCTTTCCCGTGAGAACTTCCATGTGCCCTTGAAAAGAATATGTTTCCTGCTGTTCTATGACATCAAGGAGAGCCAGTTGACTGGTAATTGACTCAAGTCATCAATATCCTTCCTGATTTTCAATCTTTTTATTCCATCCATTTTTGAGAGAGGGATGTTGAAACCTCTGACTATAATGATGGATTCATCTGTTTCTCCTTTCACCCCTATCAGTTGTGCGTCTTGTGTTTGGAAGTTCTGTTACTAGGAGCATAAACCTTTAGCTGTTTGGGCTGAAGCACAGTTCACCACACAGAGCCCTATTCCAGGTGGCAACCAGGAAGACAGCCGCATGAGTCAGATACAAGGAGTGGCATGAGCAAAGGAGCAGGGTTTGTGTTCTAATGTCATGGGTGACATGGAATATGCAAAGCAGGATGGATGGGTTGAGGCCAGGGCTATAGAAGTAAGACTGAAGACTGCGAATATGACCCAGAATGTGATAGTTAATGTAGAAATGTCATCTGATACAGCAGTTGAGAGGGGCAGGCCAGCCTGGAGATCTCAGCAGTGTAATACCTTTAGGGGTGTAATACATTTAGTGTTTTGCCCCTCCGTGGGCCCCCACCAAATATATGTCATATTCATTTATGATGCTGGCACCATAGGCTTGATCCCAAACACACGTGGTCCTATCCTCATGGAGGCTTCAGGTCAGTGGGGTTGGGGGGGTGGGTGGTAGGTGTCCATGGAACATTCCCACAAATCATATAGAATGTGAAGGAAAGAGCATATAGTAAAGACCCTACTCTGATCTGTTGGGTTAAGAAAAGAATCCTTAAAAATGAGCTCTTTGCTGAGCCTAGAGAAGAGGTTTCTCAGTCAGTGAGGGCTGCCATAATCAAATGCTGAAGCCGGGGTGGGTTACAGAACAGAAATGTACTTCCTCACACCTCCGGGGCCGGCTGTCCCAGGTCAGCGAGCCGGCGTGGCTGGTTTGGGTGAGAGCTCTCTTCCTGGCTTGCACGAGGCTCCCGTCTTGCTGTTAATCTTCTTCTAAGGGCAGTAAGGACCTCATCCCACCCCAGCGACTCCCCGAAGGTCCCATCTTCACATACCATGACGTTGGGGGTTAGGTGCGTGAGTTGTGGGAAGACACAGACATCCTGTCCATACAGGAAGTGTTCATGAACCTGAAGGGGAGGACCGCAGGGGGAGTTTTCCAAGGAGGAGGTCTCCTCTGACTTTCCCTGAGATCAATGACCTTCAAATGTGCAACTCAAACCCAGAAATTGCAACACAAAAAGACCCCAGCCTCCTCCCTGTGCCCCACCACTGTAGATACTTCTGCCTTCTCCATCCACTTGGGCACCTGCCTCCCTCTGCCCTCAGGTAGGGAAGCCCAGGCCTTTGCTCATGTCAGGAGCATGCTTGGGTTGATGACAGCACTCCATACAGAGTTAAAGTTCCACGTGTCTGTGGCTGGACTTGTTTCCCACCTACCGTGTTCTTCATCACCATGGCATTCAGTGAACCGGAGCACAGGCAGACACCTGGACTGAGTGGGTGAGTGTTTTAGCTTGATGCCCAAGCAGTCACCAGCTGTCCCACCTCTTTTTCCTCCCTCTCAGCTTAAATTAGTGATGTCACAGATAGCCAGCTCCCTGGCTGCTAACCACAAGGAACCTTTGGTTCATTTTTGAAGGGTAAGGTCTCTGAAGAAAGTTTCAGAATCTGTTCCAGAAGAACCTCCCAGTTGAGATCTGATGGCTGAGGGTAAGATCCCAGCAGTGATATTGACAACCACTGAATCCTATTGTGCCCTTGTTAGGATTAGGCACGGTGCTGAGTGGTTTTCAGCGATTTCATTCTCACCACCATTCTGCGAGGTGGATATATAAGCTTAGTTTAAAGATGAGAGTAACTTAAAACCAGCTAATTTTTACTTATGCAGTCCCTCCCTGTGGCCCTCAGGTATTTATGAGGCACCTACTGTACTTCAAACACATTATGTGCAACTTTTTACAGACTTTTAAGAAGCTTGTAGCCATAACTGGGGAGAAATTCACAATGAACATGTATTGAGTGCATTTATTGGGTTCTGCCCATGTTTCCGACTGTGCTGTTCAATCTCCAGTTATTTAATGCCTTTGACAAACCTCAGACGTAGGCTCTGTTTTCTGCCCCATAGTCTATAAATAGGGAAACTGGAGAGTACATGTCCCCCAAGTCAGATATTTTCTAAGGGGTAGACCACAGATTTAAACCCTGGAAGCCTGTATTGTATACCTAGTCACCATGTCATGCAGTCCTTTTTAAAAAATGGACACACACACACACACACACACACACACACTAAAGTGTAACATGCACCAGTTCAGAATAACTCCTCCTTACTTTTGACTTTTGTCTCCCTGCAATGAGATCGAGGTGGTTAGCCAGGGAGTCTCACTCATCTTTTAGTGCCCAGCACTCTAGTGAGAGTGTTGATTTTGCTCCTCAGGGAACAGGGGACAGTGTCTGGAGACATTTTTGGTTGTCACAACAGAAGGTGGGTTGCTATTGGTGTCTAGTGGGTAAAGGCAGGGATGCTGCTAAACACCCATGATGCCTAGGACAGGTCCCCCAACACAACAGAGAACTTCCCAGCCCCAAATGTCAGTTGTGGGGCAGCTGAAAAACCCTGCCCTACTATGAACGCAAAGTGGGTAGCTAATACATAGTTTGTTTTGTGAATTTCAGACCAGATGCCAAGAATTTCCACCAACTAAAAATACTTAAACTCACACTTACCTTTCAATACCCAGCTCAAGTGTCATCTCTCCCCGACGCACCTCTGACACCCTCACACGGCGTTTCTCTGTTATAATCCTAGTAACAGATGGGCTGGTTTTACTCACTTTCTCTTCCACCACTTGGCTATTCAGCCCTGTGCAGTGAATGCTGAGGCTAGCATAAGGATGACACAATTAGGCCAAACTGTGTTTCTTAAAAAGCTGTATGATGCATTCAAAGTAAAAAAAAAATACCTGTAGATTTCCATGGCTCTGTAGGTAGTGGGATGGGATTTAAATCATAAGTTTCTGTGCATAAACAGTTATCTAGATTTTAATGCAATGCAAACCTTCCATTCAGTTGCTAAATCTCTTGATGTGACTTCTGGTTTTTGTTTGTTTCTTTGTTTTTAGTCCTCGATAGGGCATTCTTTTATGTTTCAAAGTCTGGCTTATTGAGCTATAATATACACACAGCAAAATTCACCCTTTTAAACAAGGGTCTATTTATTTTGACAAATGTATGCAGTTGGTGTAACCATTGCAAAACCAGACTAAACACACCTATAAACTGTTAACAATGAGCCTTTTACTTTATAATGTGTTTTAATTTTTGACAAGAAGCAGATATTATTACTCTTACAAGTATTTTCTGTCTGGTCTATTGAGGTATAATTTGCCCACAGGAAAATTTACCCTTTGCAGTTCTAAGTTTTGACAGAGGCATGTGATCATATAGTCACCATCACAACCACGATAAAGAATATTTCTCTTGCCTCTAAAAATCCTGTTCTGCCAGCCATTTTCAGTCCACCCTCTCCCTCCCCTCGTCACCAGCATGGGCACCTCCTGGTGCGGTTTCTGTCCTGGGCCTTTGTGTTTTCCAGAAAGTCATATACATGGAATCACATAGAAGGGGTATGTGGCATTCTGTGCCGGGTCTCGTTCATTTAACATAACGCCTTTGGGATTTATCCATGGTCCTGGGTTTATCAGTGATTTGTTACTATTTTGCTTTTTATTCCCTTGTGTGGAAGGGCCACAGCTTCCTTATCCATTCACCAGTGGATGGGTAAACTTACAGTGTTTGGAAATTATCAGTGAAGTTGCTATCGACATTTGCATGCAGAGTTTCATGCGGACATACACTTCCATTTTCCCCTGAGGAAATACCAGGAGTCAGATTTCGGGTCCTATGGTAAGTGTGTATTTAACTTAATAAGAAACTTCCAAACTTTTTCCTTTTTTATCCTCACCCAAGAAGTGAGGATATTTTTTCCATTGCTTTTTAGAGAGAGTGGAAGGGATTGGGGAGAGGGAGAGAGAGAGAGAGAAACATTGATGTGAGAGATCTAGGGGGTGGGGAGCGGGGATCAAACCTGCAACCCAGGTACATGCTCTTGACTGGGAATTGAACCCGTGACCCCTGCTGTGCAGGCCAACACTCTAACCACTGAGCACACTGGCCAGGGCCCGAACTATATTTCTTTCTTTCTTTCTTTCTTTCTTTCTTTCTTTCTTTCTTTCTTTCTTTCTTTCTTTCTTTCTTTCTTTCTTTCTTTCTTTCTTTCTTTCTTTCTTTCTTCCCTTCCTTCCTTCCTTCTTTCTTTCTTTCTTTCTTTCTTTCTTTCTTTCTTTCTTTCTTTCTTTCTTTCTTTCTTTCCTTCTTTCTTGATTTCGGAGAGGAAGGGAGAGGATAGAAAGATAGAAACATCGATGAGAGACATTGATCAGCTGCCTCCTGCATGCCTCCTACTGGGGATCAAGCCAGCAATCCGGCCATGTGCCCAGACCAGGAATCAAACCAGCAAGCTGTTGATTCATGAGTTGATGCTCAACCACTGAGCCACACCAAGCGGGCTTCTTCACCTTATTCACCCAGTCCCCCCAAACTCTGCCCCTCTGTCTTAATAACCTTTCAAAGGCAGAAGTTTTTACTTTTGATGAAGTCCAGTTTATCAGTTTCCCTCTTACGATTTGTATTTTTTGTGTCCTCTTTTGTGATCACCTACAACAAGATCACACAGGTTTTTCCCCTAAATCTCAGTGGTTAGAGCATCAGCCCGAGCACTTGGTTCGATTCCCCTTGAGGGCAGGTACCTCGGTTGCAGGCTCGATCCCCAGCCCGGTGCGGGCTCTGTGGGAGGCAACCAATCGAAATGTCTCTCTCACATGGATGTTTCTCTCTCTCACTCGCTACCCCTCTCTCCCTCTGTTCCAATCTCTCTAAATAAATCAATGGGAAAAAATACCTTCAGGGGATTAACAACAACAACAACAAAAATGACAAACCATTGTGCCTAAAGTATTTATTGCTGACACATGTGGTCCAGATTTCAAAAGATCCTCTTTTACATGCTGGTATGAGGCTGTCCATATAATGTCTTAACCTCAGACACTCTGCTGGAGGTCTCCACCAGAGAAGTGACAAATGCCAGTATCTCCTGTGGGAATTAAGGGATGGAGGCATGAGGTTCATTGCCAAGTGTTCAAAGATGTCAAGGCAGGAACAGGAGGAGGTAGCAGAATTGTGAGAATCGTGTGGGTTTTGTTTTGGGACAGAACTATGGCTCAGGAGTTGGCGTGGAAGATTAAGCCTGGGAGACAGGGGGTGTGGAGGGAAACCCAGAAAATCCAATTGCCTCTAGGTGACCTTTTTTTTCTTTTTATGATTAAAGCGCACTAGTACACGGGTGTGGTTAAAGCTGTCAACAGAAAAGGAGGATAGAAATTAAAAAGTAAAAGTCACCCAAACTTCCCTGATGCTCCAAGGAGAATTAATAAGATCTTCTTTGTTGATTCCAGAGATTTTTCTGGGCACATACAACTATCTATCATATATGTCCAAAGACCAGGCAATTTTTTCTGTCCTCCTCACCTCAGGGAGTCCTCTTACTTTCCAAAGTCTCCCATATTTCAGAGAGCTCATTGCCTTACTTTGCATTTATTTATTTTTATTAAATTTATTGGGGTGACATTGGTTAATAAGATTATATAGGTTTCAAGTGTACATTTCTATGATGCGTCATCTGTATATTGCATTGTGTGATTGACACCCAAAGTCAAATGATCTTTCAGATCCATAGAGTTGGACCCCTTTACCCTCTACTACCCTCGCCCCCTTTCCCTCTGGGTAATGACCATATTGTTGTCTGTGTCTATGAGTTTTTGTTTGTTTGTTTTTCTCATTTATTCATTTGTTGCTTTCAGTTCTATATCCCACATATGAGTGACATCATATGTCAGACAGAATAAGTTGAGAACCATATGATTTACCCGTGTTTTCTTTTGAATAGCAAGTGGCTTCTGTTTTCCACCTTAGCTATAGCTTAGAATTGTTTGGAGAGCTTCATTCTGTAATTAAATGATGGATGCACAGGCCCTCCCATAGAGAAACCACTTCCACCCTCGGAGAGACTGATTGGTCATTTGGGGGTGGGGTCAGGGAAGTGATAGTGTTTTTTTTAAATTTAAATTCTTTATTGTTTAAAGTATTACATAGGTCTCCTTTTTCTCCCATTGACCTCTCCCTGGCTGCCCCCACCCCCTGCACGTGCCCTCACCCCCGTCTGTGTCCCTTGGTTTTGCTCATATGCATGCATACCAGTGATAGTGTTTTAACACTTCCCAAGTGGGGCTGGTTGGAGCCTCCCTGCTGGCCGGACCTTGGGAATCAGCTAGGGGGCATGCACGTGGAGGGCACCTCACATAATAATATGAAAGGAGGCCTGACATTGAACCTGGCTTAGTCATCCTTCTGGGTGGAGCTCACAATTGTAATCAGTGGGTGCTGTAAACACACCATTTGAATATCACAGAGCCACAAGCAGCACCTGTGTGGTGGTCACGAAGATCTCCCTGCGGATGAAGGAGAACAGTCACTTCACTAAGCGTGTGCGATTGCTTACTTGAGGGAGAGGGCATTCATTTAGATAAAAATGACAGTCATCTGCTTTGGGTCCCAGGGTGTGATCAGTGCTTCTCTCACTTGAATGGGCCCAGAAAGCATCTGGGGATTTTATAAAAATGCAGATTCTGACTCAGTGAGTTGGACTCGGGGCCTGAGGGCCTGCATTTCTAACAAGATCCTGGGGGATTCCAAAATCGGCCCTGGGACGACATGTGAGGAACACGTGTCAGATCACTCCCAGCATGGCTCTGATGTGTCGAAAGTTTGAATAGAGATGTTTGATGCAATAAGAGAGTAGAAAAATCTTTCAAATTGACTATTATTTGGCATACATGGTTTAAAATAGCTATGTAGCTAACATAGTGAATGAATAGACATTAGACGATTCAACTGTATACTTAAGCTTACATTTAGGCCCAAATGTTTTTCTATTAACACTTTTCACTAGGAATGGAGTCCTGCTTTCCGGGGGGGGGGGGGGGGGCCTGTATATCCTGGCCATGGTGTGTCTCTGTCGGGGATTAGCATCTGTAAACATCGGCCATGCTCTGTAAGAATTGAACAGATGGCAGAAGGAAGCAGGAAGTCAGTGACTGAGAAAAATCCGGGCTGGTTAGTAGCTGCCTTCATCTGAAAAGAATGGGGGTAATATTAATACCTACCTCACATATTGTGAAGATACAATGAGGAAATGTGTGTGCAAAGATCCAGCACAGCGCCTGCTTCATAAAAGGCCCTCTCGGTTGGCTGCTTTCATTATCGTGCTGCCAGTCATGCAGGAGGGTATGGGATGCCAGGGACGTGGTCGGACACTTTTACAACAAAATGGATTGAAAATGTTTTTTCTTCATTGATGTCTATGTATTTACAGTTTTGCATAAATTTATGCATGAGAGCATTTCATACATGCCTTTTCATGTTAGTTTACTCTTTTCTTTCCCTTTGTTGCTGGAGTCCTCCATCCTCACATATCAGCACCATCCCCACTCCTAGGTAACCCAGGGTAATAATTAACTTGTATGTTTCTTGAAAAACCAGCTGTATTAAAGTATAATTCACATATAATAAACTTGTACATGTATAAAGTGTGAAATTTGGTAAATTGTGGCATATATACACCCGTGACTCTACCAATACAATTAAGATAATGAACTTACCCATTGCTCCTAAAAGTTTCCTCATCTCCTCTGTGACTGATCCCTACTGCCCTTTCCACAGCCCTCACAGGCCCCCAGCAACCACTGATCTCAACCTCGTCCAGCACAGCCAGTGGTGAACCTGAGAAGGGGCAGTGAAGGATTAAAGAAAACAGACAAGAGAATATAGTTGGGGCCAGGTGGATCACTGCACCTGGATGAGGACACAGTGACCCCTCCTGTAAGCCGAATCTTTATTTTATAGTCAGATCACACAAAGCAAAACAAGAGAATGGTCAAGATAGTTACAATGTTCTTGAGAGTTTCAAATCTTCTTTCCTGTTATTGCAATTCTCTGAACTCTATCAAGCTTTGTTTTGGCAGCACTTGCTGTACCTTCCACAGCCCACATCCCTCAGCTACCTAGGACTACAAGGTTGGACGATAAGGTCAAGCTTACATACAAGCATAGCCTTTGGCTATAATTCTGCTGGGAGGGCTTTGTCCTCCAAGCTGGGACTTGTATGTGGCTCTGCCGCAAGAGGACCATACCCTCTCGTCAGTCTGAGGCTTGATCCTGTCCAAATGCTGTAGCCACTCTCCACACTGATCTGCTTTCTGTTTGTATTTTGTATTTTCTAGAATTTTCTACAAGTTGAATCATAGATATAGATACAGATTCTTTTTTTGTTTGGCTTCTTTCACTTAGCATAATTACTTTGAGATCCATCCATGTTGTGGTCATCTTTTTGAGACCTTTCTTCTTTTCAAATATAGGCATTCAGTGCTATCAATTTTCTTCTAACCATTTCTCACAAGTAGTTTTTTGTATGTTATTTTTTTGTATTATTTTCATTCAGTTCAAAATGCTTTTGAATTTCCCTTTTGATTTTTTTCTTTGTCCCTTGGGCTATGTTGGGGGTATGTTATTACATTTCAAAATGTTTGTGGATTTTCCAGAAGTTTTTCTAGTAGTGATTTCTAATTTAATTATATTGTGGTCAGAAAAAATATTTTGTGTGAATTAAATTCTTTTAAACTTGTTGAGGCTTGTTTTGTAGCTTGAATATGGTCTATATTAGTAAATGTTCAGTGTGTACTCTGTTGGATAGAGTATTTCATAAACAGCAATTAGATCAAGTTGATTGATAGTGTTCAAAATTTCTATATCCTTTCTGATTTTCTGTCTACTTGTTCTATCAATTATTGAGAAAGGAGTATTGATATCTGGACTGTAATTGTGGATTTTTATTTCTTCTTGCAATTCTATCAGTCATTGCTTTATGCATTTAGAACCCTGTTATTAGGTATGTAAGTGTTTAGGATTGTTATGTCCTATTTTTTAATTTTCTTTATTGATTAAGGTATTACATATGTGTCCTTATCCCTCCATTATCCCCTCACCCCCAAACCCCTGCTCATGCCCTCAACCCCCTGATGTCTGTGTCCATTGGTTATGCTTATATGCATGCATACAAGTCCTTTGGTTGATCTCTCCTCCTTAACCCCTACCTTCCCTCTGAGGTTTGATGGTTTGATCAATGCTTCTCTGTCTCTGGATCTGTTTTTGTTCATCAGTTTATGTTGTTCATTATATTCCACAAATGAGTGAGCTCATGTGATATTTATCTTTCTCTGACTAACTTATTTCGCTTAGCATAATGCTCTCCAAGTCCATCCATGCTATTGCAAATGGTAAGAGTTCCTTCCTTTTCACAGCAGCGTATTCCAAAACTGTGTAGATGTACCACAGTTTTTTAATCCACTCATCTGCTGATGGGCACTTAGGCTGTTTCCAAATGTTAGCTATTGTAAATTGTGCTGTGATAAACATAGGGGTGCATATATCCTTTCTGATTGGTGTTTCTAGTTTCTTGGGATATATTCCTAGAAGTGGGATCACTGGATCACATAGTCAAATCAATTGATGCAGAAAAAGCATTTGACAAAATCCAACACCCTTTCTCGATAAAAACCCTCAGCAAAATGGGAATGGAATAGAATTATCATACCTCAACATAATAAAAGCCTAATATGACAAACCTACAGCCAACATCATACTCAATGGGCAAAAACTAAAACTATTTCACCTAAGAACAGGAACAAGACAGGGATGCCCACTTTCACCACTCCTGTCCAACATAGTACTGGAAGTGCTAGCCAAAGCAATTAGACAAGAGGAAGAAATAAAAGGTATCAAAATTGAAAAAGAAGATGTAAAACTGTCATTATTCCCAGATGATGTGATACTGTACATAGAAAACCCTAAAGACTCTATCAAAAAATTATTAGACTTAATAAATGAATTCAGCAATGTAGCAGGATACAAAATTAACACTAAGAAATCTATGGCATTTTCATACAACAATAGTGAACTTACAGAAAGAGAGATTTAAAAAACAATCCCATTTACCATTGCACCAAAAGAAAATTAAGGTACCTAGGAATAAACTTAACTAAGGAGGTAAAAGACCTGAACTCAGAAAACTACAAGACACTCAAAAAAGAGATAGAGGAAGACAGATGGAAGAACATACCGTGTTCATAGATTGGTAGAATCAACATCATTAAACATGTCCATACTACCCAAAGCAATCTATAGATTCAATGCACTCCCCATTAAAATACCAAATGGCATATTTCACAGACCTTGAACAAACTCTCCAAAAATTCATCTGGAATAAAAAAAGACCCCGAATAGGTGCAGCAATCCTGAGAAAGAAGAACAAAGTAGGAGGGATCTCAATACCAGATATCAAGCTGTATTATAAAGCCGCTGTTTTGCAAACTGCCTGGTACTGGCACAAGAACAGACATATAGACCAATGGAATAGAATAGAGAACCCAGAAATCAACCCAAACTATGCTCTATTAATATTTGGCAAAGGAGGCAAAAACATACAATGGAGTCAAGACTGTTCTCTTCAATAAATGGTGTTGGGAAAATTGGACAGATACATGCAAAAAAAAATGAAACTAGACCACCAACTTACACCATACACAAAAACAAATTCAAAATGGATAAAGGACTTAGACGTAAGATGAGAAACCACAAAAATCTTAAAGAAATCCACAGGCATCAAAATTTCAGACATATGCCAAAACAATATCTTCACTGTTATGTCCTATTGATGAATTGACCCCTTTATTATTTTGAAATGCCTTCTTTATACCTGGTAATATTCTTTACTATGAAATTCACTTTTTCTTATATTAACTCAGCCACTTAAGCATTCTTTTGACTAATGGTATAGTTCATATTTTCTATCCGTTGACATTTAATCATTTTGTGTCATTATATTTAGAGTTCATTTCTTGTAAGCAGAATATACTTGGGAATTGTTTTTATGTCCAATCTGACAATCTCTGCCTTTTAAAGGGAGTATTTAGACCACTGACATTTTAAAAAATTTATTTATTTATTTATTAAATATATATTTTTTAATTGATTTCAAACAGGAAGGGAGAGGGAGAGAGAGATAGAAACACCAATGATGAGTGAGAATCGTTGATCAGCTGCCTCCTGCATGCCCCACACTGGGAATGGTGCCTGCAACCTGGGCATGTGCCCTGATTGGGAATCAAACCATGGCCTGCTGGTTCATAGGTCAATGCTCAACCACTGAGCCACACCAGCTGGGCTAGACCACTCACATTTAATCTGATTACTGATATGGTTAGGTTTAAATCTATCATCTTAATATATTTTTCTATTTGTCTCATCTTTTTTTTTGTTCATTTGCCCTCTTTATCTATCTTCTTTTGAATTAATTGAATATTTGTATAACCTCTGTTTATCTCCTTTGTTGTTTATTAGTCATATACCATATTTTTCTGTGTATAAGATGCCCCCATGAATAAGATGCCCCTCCCACATTTTTCCAACCCCATATTAAGAAATCAATATTTTAAACATTTTGCTGGTTTTCCTCTTAAGGCCTTCTTCTTTTTTGGCATCTTAAGGAGTTGTTCTTCCTGTTTTCTCTAGTGTCTGATCATACACTCAGTGGAAGGAGGTCCAAATTATCTCTCTGCAGCTCTACTTCCATGCTCTTTTGCATAGCTGATTACATTCAGTTTGAATTTTGCGGAGTAAGACAATCGCTTACTGGTATTTATCTTTTTATTTTTGTCATCTTTATGGGCTTAGAGTGCTCCGGTCCCTGTTGCATCTGTGCACTCTCCACCTCCACCTCCAATTATGGCATCAGCTGACGTCAGTAACAATAAGGCTCATAATTGGAGGAAGCCTGTTTGACAAGGTATGGGCAACTATGCAAAAGGCAGAGATTGTCAGATTGTCGTGGCTCCCTCCTGGGCTGACTTCCGTGTATAAGACACCCCTCAATTTTCAGTCTAATGATTTAAAAAAAATAGCATCTTATACATGGAAAATACGGTACTTTGTTTTGTTATTTTAGTGGTTGCTGTAGTATTTATAGCATACATATTTTACTTAAAACAGTCTACTTTCAAGTGGCATAGTACCACTTTACATGTAGTATGAGAACTTTACAATAGTCTACATCTATCTTTCCACTCCTGTCCTTTGTGGTATTGTCATATATTTAATTACATATATGTTATAAACATTCTATATATTATAAATATTATAGTGTTTTTATTTTTGTTTAAGCAGTCAATTCTCTTTTAAAGATATTTAAATAATAAGAAAAAACTTATATATTTAGTTACTCTTCTGGTGCTTTGTTTCTATTGTGTAGACAGAAATTTCCACTGGGCATCATTTTTCTTCTGCCTGAAGGGGCTTCCTTTAACATGCCTTGTAGTGTGGGCCTGCTGGTGATGAATTCTTTCTGCTTTTGTATGTCTGGAAATGTCTTTATTTCATCTTTATTTTTGAAAGCTATTTTCAGTGTCTTTAGCATTTAATGAACCCATGTTCAAGTGCTTTACATATATAACTCATTTCATCCCAACCAATTCTTTTTGAGCCAAATAATATTATTATCCCCATTTTATAGAGGGGAAGCTGAGTTAGAAACAGATTAAACCACTTGCCCAAGGTTACACAGCTGGTAAGTGAGGATGTGGGTTTGAAGCCAGTCTGGCTACAGAATATAAAGCTGGTAACACACTTTACAGTCTGAACTTCAACTTGCTTGATTTTATTTAATAATGTATTCTGGATATCTTTTCATATTAGCACTCAGAGATGATCTCATTCTGGGTTTCAGCCTTGTTTAAATGTTCCAGAACTTACTTCTCTAGTCTCCTCTTGATAGACATTTCCGTAGTGGTCTCCATCACAAAGATTTTGCAATGGACACCTTCAAATATATGCACACTAGGTTATCTTTGGGAATTTGTATGCATGTATTTGAAGAATAAATTTTTAGCAGTAGAATATATTCATCCAAGAGTGTGTGACTGTACATTTTTGACAGGAGCCTACCTTCACCTTCACCTATAGAAATTAAATCTATTTATAAATTTAAACTTTCAACAACAATGTGAGAAGGGGAGGGTGATTTTTAAAGGATGCTCTGGAGATGATTCACATGTTATTGCAAAATGACAGGTCACTGTTTTTCTTCTTTTCCCCACTTTCTTCTCTTTTCTATTTCAGTCTGAAATAAAAAAAATCCAACATCCTACTCCAATAGAAAAATGCCAAGTAAATCACCAAATTGTTTTTTTAGAGACAGTGCCTTGTCTTGGATATAGCATTGATATCCACTGGGAAGCCAATTCAGGCTGTTGGTTTCTCCAGAAATGTTCAACCGTAATGGGAGAAATAAGAACATTTCCAATTTCCTCTGGAGTAGAGATGTATTTAGAGTCCTAGGGAAGAGACAGCTTTCCATTTCTATAGCATCTGAAATACAACCCAAAGGGAACTGAGCTCAGCGCTCTGGCCTCTGGTTAGAGATTTGAAATGGCCTAAGTCTTGTTTTAGACTTCCGCCCTCAGAGTCCCAGCTTTGTTCTCTTCTCTTTGTGTTTTCCCCTTGGACAACTTAGATGCTTAGTAGATGACTCTCCCCCGCTCACAGTTAGTGGATAAAAATATTTCTTCTCTTTATTTTTCTAAGATGTTGTTAGTCATATTAAGTTTTATTGAAAAAAACAAACTTATTTTCTTTTCCTTAAAATAGTGGAGCATTGAGCAGTTCATGTAAATAATACATCTACCCAACTTTTTTTTCAATCTTCATCCAAGGATAGGTTTATTGATTTTTTTTTTTGAGAGAGAGAGAGAGAGAGAGAGAGAGAGAGAGAGAGAGAGAGAGAGAAACATTGATGTGAAAGAGTAACATCCATCAGCTGACTCCTGTACGTGCACTGAGTGGGGGTGGAACCCAAAACCTAAGTATGTGCCCTGACCTGGAATTGAACCAGAAATCTTTTGGTGTGCCAGATGATGCTCCAACCAACTGAGCCACCTGGCCAGGGAAAATCTACCCAACTTTATTATAACAAACCTGGTTGATATCCATGAAATTGAACAGATTTGCTCAGAGGGGCACTTCGTAGGGAGCCTTGGTAATTATAGTCAGAAAACTATAATTATACAGCCCTTTGCCAACAGAATGTCTTTCTTAAGAGCTCAACAAAATAATGCTGGGGAAAATAAAAAGGCATAATCTGAAGTGCAGAATGTGGGCTATACCACAGGACCTAATTACTTGGACTACTATGGGGGCTATTCCAAAATGTTCAATAAAATGAGCCACATTAGGGCAGTTTTGGGAAAGGGAGCCTCTTGTTTTGAAGGTGCAAATTCCAGGTAGTACCATATTAAAAGAAGATAGATTCAAAAGCAAAGAGGTTACAGTGACATCAGAGCTGATAAATAAAATGTAAGCACATTCAATGTTAAAGATAATTTTCCCCACAGCTACAATATCTGGTACTGCAGACACATGTGAATTTTTTTTCACAGTGAAGATGCTGTGTTTAGGTAACATGTTACCCATCTATGTCCTCGATGTGTTTTAATAGCATTGAAGACTTGCTATTCAGCAGCCTAAGAGTTTGAAAGTGTGTGTATGACCTTATCACTGGATTGAAGAATAGGGGCTTATTTATCATGTTAATGAACAAGGTAGATGATTGCTCTGTTGCTTCCAGCAAGTTCATCCATCTGTCCATCATCTGTTTATTTGTTGATCCATTCATCTATCCACCTGTCGATGTTTTCATTCAAATTTTTATTGAATGTCTGCTATGTCGCAGGTGCTGTTCTAGGTGCTAGAGATTCAGGAATAAAATGGTGCTTACATATTAGTGGAAGTTGGTATGAAGAGAGAATGAAGAAGCAGATAAATAAGTATATATCAGGTAGGAATAAATGATGAGAAAAACAAAGTCTGCTAAAGGGGTAGCCTGATGGAGGAGTGTGTGTGTGTGTGTGTGTGTGTGTGTGTGTGTGTGTGGCGTGCACACACATGTGCATTATTTCAACAGAAATCAGGTCGAAATTGGAAGAAAAGCTAAGGTTATCTCGGGAAAGGCCCTGGGGTAGGAACAGGTTTGAGATGTCCAGGGATAACAGGGAGGCCGATTTTCCTGTAGCAGAGTTTTCATGAAGAAAAGCTCTAGATGTGAAGAACAGAGATATATCTTGAGGCAAGACCTTGTACTCAGGGCCTTACAGACAATGGACTTTATTCCTGGAGGGACGGGAAGCCAATAGAAGATTTTGGGTTTTTAGTGGCTCAATCTGATTGATGGTTTAAAATACTGGTTCTGACACATTGTAAAGTGCTGGTAATATCCTACCCCTTGATTGCCATGGGAGTGATTACACGACTGTATGTTTGTCAAAACGCATAGAAATGTACACCTGGAAGGGGTAAATTTTACTGTATGTAAATTATAGCTCAAAAAGCCTGACTTTAGAAATGCTCTCTGTAAGTGCTGTGTAGTTTATCGAGGGGCCAGTGTGAAAGTAGAAAGACTAATTAGGTGTCTGCGGGCTAACTAGGTATAAACCAGGTGAAATACAATGGTGGTTTGATCTAGGTTGGCAGCAGAGATTTTGGCGAAATAGCTGGATGTTGGGTAAAATTTCAAAATAGAACCATTGTGATCTGTGATAAATGGCATATACATTCTCCTCTCATTCCCCACGCTTCCAGGTCTCAGCAAATGCGGCCACGTTCCCGAGGCCAGGATGGGGCAGTGCCTTGGACACTCCCTCTTCCTCATTCCCGTTGTCTAATCCATCCCTCACTTCTGCTGGCACTTCCAAACCATGGCTTGAATTCTTCCGTTCTTATCCATCCTAACTACCGAGTCCAAATCCCATCATTTCTTGGCCGAACAACTGTGGTGGTCTATTTTCTCTTCTCCCGAATTATATTTCTTCTCCGTTGAAACCATTCTCCATACAGAAGTCAAAGTAATCATGATGAAACCTTTATTTAACAAATGTTTACTGATTATTACTAGTTGCCTGGAGATCCTAGAGCCTAGAGATCTCTCAGGGAAGAAAGCCAAACAAAGCCTTTACAAGAGCCTACTGAAGTGAGTTTAGGAATTAAAATATCTAGTTAAACTCCTATTTTAATTCGTGAAAAAGTGAACAAGTGGCTTAAAGACATTCCTTCCAAGAACCATGGATTGAGGAGACTACCCATGCAAGCACAATAATATTTCAACAAAAATGTGTGCATAATTGGTAGATGGGACCGAAAATTAAGTTTCATGATGTATTAAGTGGAGCCCATAATGCCCTTCTTATCTTTGGAATTGTTTCACACACGACAGGCATTAAACCAAATAGTGAAATAAGTCAAACCTAGGATGAGACCTTGGGGGAATTGTTCTATGAAGTATAAAACCAAGAGTTTCCAAAAGATGAAAGCCGACTCATTTACATGTGGCTTTCACCAAAGAATATTTACCCTTTATCTCACATTTTTATAATTTGTGCGTTTTATAAATTACATAATATGTTAGTATTATAAAACATGTATATAAATTATAAGTACAAATAGCCTTGTATTGGGGGTGCATGCTCAGATTTTTCTTATTGACGGTATACACAATCAAAAATGCTCATTTCAATCACTGGTGCTGTATCATTGTAATGCCACTTTCCCAAGTGTTTATTCTCCAAAAGAAAGAAGTTTTTAATCTCTTTGCATTTTACATCGATAACCCATCCGCTGCCTCTACAGAGAGCTGGGGCGGTCCGGCTTGCACGATGCGACTCAGAACCCAGGAGCACCAGCCAGGCTACCTGTCAGCACCTGCAGGCTCTACATTGTTCCACATGCCAACGGAGTTGAATTCCCTTCATGCAACGCAGCAATTTCCCTCTCAGACACACACTATAATTAGTGGGTTTCTTAATCACAGAGGCATGAAGTATCGCGTGCTGGGGAGAGGCGGTGGCCAACATGCAGCTACAGCTGCAGACTGTAGGTGAGCATTCAATTTATTTGAACTGCAGGTTCATTCCTAATGCATCACAGACACTTTTCAACAAAGAGGAGGCTCAATAGAAGGTGCCCTATTACTTCTTATTTAGAAACAAAAGAAAGGGCTTCATATACTCTGGTGCATGATGGCTTAATCTGGGCTTAAAATCAGGTGTAAGGGCAAAGTAAGGTTTTGGTTTCGTTGGTGGGAAAAGTGAGTGCATTCTCCTGTCCTCCTCCCCCATCTGCTTGAGTCAGATATGAGACCATTTATCAAGTGTTTTCAGGAGCCCAGCTCATGCTGAGCCCTCCATGCACCAGTGCTTCTTGGGCTGTGAGGCAGGCCTGCTCTCGGCTGCCTCTGCTCGGGGAGGAAGCTGAGATTCTGAGGGATTTTGTTACTTTAGTGACAGCATCGGGCAAAGCCCCATGGTGGCTCTAGCGCTCACGTGCTTAGCGGTGACTGAGTTGTCGCTGAGTAGTTTTGTGCCAGGCTCCATGTGTGCTGGTGCTCTATATACAAGCTGAGGAACGGGGCTAACTTTTAAGGACAAGAGTAGGCCATTTTCAGAGATTGTGGCAAGGAGAAGGAGAAGATGTGATGTGCCTGGCAGTGGGATTGTAGGGACCTTGGAAGTCGGGATGACAGATAAATTCGATCAAATTTCCATCAAGTGTTGGGTGCAGTAAGTCCTCTTCCTTACCTCCCATGAGAGCTTCAATAAGATACTCCTCTCTGGTCAAACCCCTGTGACTTGACTCCCTTGGTGGAGATGTGTTTGTCTTGAGCCATGCTTCCACCTGGGCTCGGGCAGAAATGCAAAGCCCCAGGTGCTGCCTTACACGCCTGCTCACACTGTCCTAGGGCAAGGTCTTTGAAGTCCTGGGACTCATTTGCTGGCTTGGGGTACCAGGGAGCTACTGCTAAGGCTGCCTGGGTTTTAGAGGACTCTAAAGGAACCCTTGAGATGGTTTGTTTCTTCCAGAATCAAGATCCAGTCCCCAGGGTGAAGCATGTTTCTGTAACTTGGTCAAGGTTTGCAAAGAGAAACGCCCTGTCTCTCCCTGCATGCATTTCCATTGACCATCTGTGGAATTTATGTGTTTGGGAGGAAGGGTGGAGACGTGCAGTGAGAGGAAACTCATTAGTGGAATCACTCTCAGAGCCGAGCAGTCCCTGACCTTGAGGCACATCAATCTGGAAAATGGTCTCAGCGAGCATCCAGTGCACTGATAAATAGATATGACATTCGAGCCAAGATATAGCCCATGGAATCTCCTTCCCTGAGTGGGAGACCAGGCCATGCCTCTCCCCTATGTTCTCCAGGCTGCAGGAAAAAGCAATCAGTTCATTTGCACGTCCCCACTTGTTTGCAGCTTCCTCACTCAACCTTGCAATCTCAGCTACTGATGTCCTCCAAGCTAATTTTCAGAGTGTGGGCGAAAGAATTGGTATATAAGATGAGCATCTTGCTCTTGGCCAGTGTGTTTCTAAATAGGAATATAGTGGCCATCCATTTGGAATGTCAAGAGTTTCATCTCCCAAGAACAGCCCTTTTCACCATAGTGTATAGCGTGAGAGTTCTGAATTAGGATGAGTGCTCCGAAGATATCAGGAAAAGAAACAGGAAAGACACACAATTATATTCACTCCTATAACTTTTGCCTGCCTTGAAGAAACCTAGCTCTTCACTCCTAAGATTAGATTTTGATATAGTAGCACTTGTAGGTTAACCAACACTGTTTCTCCCCCAACCCCCGACTTTCATTTTGTGTAGAAGTCTATCATTTTGTGTCAAGAACTCTAAAAAGTCTGTTTTTTTCAGCTTGCAAGATTTTATTCTGTTCACAAGCTAACGACTTAGTCTACCACATGTTCTTGGATGCTGGCAGAAGACACGAGACTCCTGGGTCAGAGACCAAGGACTTGATTCCTAACATGAGCCACATGTTCACATCAGTCTCCTTGCCCCAAGTTCCATGGGCTTGACGGGAAGGAGGACAGGTGGGTGCTGCTCATTTGGGGATTTGCATTTCAGCTGAGGAAACAATCCTGTTCTTGGGAAACCCCAATCTTTTAAAGGGGGCTGCTAGCACATCTAGCCCACCTTTGCCTGGAGGGAGAAATTATGTTGAGTATACTGGCAGGAAACACATCAGCCCTCTGCCCCCAGGAGCGACTATCTCTGTCTTCAAAGACCTCATGCTATACAAGCATCCTTGGGAAGATCGTCTGGAACAAAAGCTGGGCAGAAACTCAGAAAACTCAGCAGATGCAGGAAAGAATTTGGTGAGACTGGCTTACTCATATTACTCAATACATACCTCCATTTTGAATGGGAAATGCTGACAGTTATTTTTGAGTAAAAACATCTTCAGTTGGTTCAAATATTAAAACAAACAACAAAGAGTAGCATGAAATGTTGCTTAAAGAGTATGATCTGGAATAATATCCTGTCATTATCTTTAGCATTCCTTCCATGAAAATGCCAATTAAAATATGATTTTCTTCAAGTAAATGTCCTATTTGTTTTTAATTACGGTATGCTCTGTTAGTCACTGTATTTGTATTGGAAACAAGTCTATGAAAAGATTATTTGTCTTATACATTGTTAAACAAGGCCAGGCCCCCAACTCACAATTCCCTCTAATTTTAGAGGAAGTAGAAGAAGAAAATAAAGGAATGAATACAGGGTATTTTAATCTTCTAAAAAGTGGAGCTTTATCTAAAATATGGCGACTTGAATTGCTCTCTCATTTTTGTGAACTACTGTTTCATTTTTACAAAAGAAAAAGAAGCATTTCATGAAAAGATTACTAAAAGGCCCCACTTCACGATCTTCCCACGTAAGATTTATCTCACGCCTCTTTCTGTATTGGATGTTGTAATTATACGGGCTTTCAGACTGATCAGTGTAGCGTGAAGGGAGCACCAGGTCTCCCAAATATCTCTAGAACTTCATTCATGGAACTGTGATTCTCTTGTTTTCTTTTAAAAATGTCTTTCTTTGCATGGCTGTAAATTAATTTCAGTAACAGTGCTTATTGGTGGGTCCATCGCATGTATCGTCACAGTCACCTTTGCAAAAATTTAACTTTTCAAAAATTTATGCAACTTAACAAACCTCAAGCTTATGTTGCCAGCATTCTGTATCTTTTGGAAGGATTAGTGGATTGCTGCATAGGATCCTTTGAAGCATGGACCAAAGAGGGTTTTTTTCTGTCCTGAAAACCATCCACAAATAGTTTTCCAGCAGCTTTTTTTTTCCTCCTTGATATTTTATTTTTCTCTATGGGGATTTCAGAGAAAAAAGGTCTTTGGAAAAGTACATTGTGGTTTTCTTTTCAATATATATTTGAAAAGATGTTTGGTGCTGATACAATAGCTAAATCCACCTGACAGTATTTGTTCAGGCTAAATCTACTCTGAATCAAAATACTATGTGGCTCCAGGACCCCAGGAGGGGCCCACCACCAGCAAGATGTCAGGCAAGATCCCCAGGACTGGGCTCCTGGGCTCCAAAATGTATCATTCAGGCAGCTGCAAACCTGCCCCGGTTCCGCTTTCTATATAGTTTTTGTTCACTGAACAATGTAACTGAGAATTCTGGATGAGCCAAAGCACCAACCCTATCAACTCAAGACTGAGTGATTATTAACATGATTATCACGTCATTAGGCTCCTATTGTAGAGAAAGTAATTGTCACACATTTCTACTATTTTCCACCAACCTGATTACTTTCTGGAGAATATCTCTCTCTCTCTCTCTCTCTCTCTCTCTCTCTCTCTCTCTCTCTCTCTCTCTCCCCCCCTCTCTCTCTCTCTCTCTCCCTCCCTCCCTCCCAGAGGAGTGAAGATTTCAGGTTCACTTGCTTCAGGACTTATAAAGATATAAAGAGCAATTGCTTTGACGTTTTGTAAAGGTATCACTTCTTGGTTCCTCCCCTCCTATACTTACTGGGCAGAGGACTCTAACATGGCACTAGCAAAGGTCCCAGGGGACTAGACAAGCTGTCCCCGCTGGCAGGGGTCAGGCCATCTTGCTTAGACTAAGGCGATGAGTTACGTTCACGTCCGCTCATTTTGTCTGCTTGTCTGGGAGACGGCCTTCCAGGCAGAAACAACCCTTCCCACCAGGACTGGAGCCTCTGTAGTTCATGGTGGCTGATGGGACCATGGCTTCAGCTTCATGGCCCACAAGCTGGATGTGAAAACAACATCAAAAAAGACAGTCCTGTCCCTGTGAGTCATTTTCCTGATTGATCTAATTTACCTTGAAGGTTAATGTATTCTAAACGAATTCCGAGATTAATAACCACTTAAAGATATATGAAAGACATTTAGCTTTCTGTGGACACTGTGTCATAACCTCGTTTATTGCCTCTTCAATGACTTTGAGAGTTATGGGATGAGATTTAAGGGGAAATTTGATTGTCGGATATGGAGAGTGACAGGTGCAATGCATAAAGGGCTTTGGAACTTCTTGTTAATAATAAAAACGGGCGTGTAATTTGATTTTCAGTAATATGATCTTAAGAAGCAAATATTTATTTTCAAGGTGGAAATCATTTTTGTCTATTGAGTGAGGTAATTGAATATGCTGTTTTGCTAAAAGGGAAAGATTGCTTTTAGGATAAAAAGTGACACATGGGTTTTCATTTCACCTCATTTAATTTATTTAACCAGTTGCCGAAAGATCCCTGCACGTGGGCATCTTAAGTAGAGGTTCACAAAGTACTTTCTCTCCTTGTTTTCAATCAGTTGAAATGCACTCACTAGTATTATGTGGTAGAACCCTTTGGGCATGCTTAGACGTGAGGTCTCCAACCCAACGGATGGCAAGATCATCCCCCAACAAACCTCCTTTTCTTTCCTTCTACTATGTTACCTCAGCTTTTATTTACCTTGTTTTTTTATTGTTATTCTCCTTTTTCATTTTATCTAGTTCTGCTTCCAGTTCCCAAGTTCAAAGTGAACACTGACATGTAGTAAATGAGATTGCACTACTATTCATAAGTTTAGCATGTACTCAGAAAAGTGAACGTGGAATTGAATACGAGATTGAGGTTTTAAAGTCATTGTAATGGACTATATTTTAGTAGCCAAAGTGACCAAGAGTTTTTGAATCTTTGAAAAAGTGTTAAGAGACTCAGAAGGATGGTTTCAATGATTCAGAGGAAAAGATCGATTGTGAGAGAAAATAGTTTCCTGTTTATAGCCCCTTTAAAGAGTTGATTCCACATAAATCGTAAAATGCTATACATATGTAAAGACTGTTTACCTCTCAACCGTGGGGTGTCATTTATTGGCTGTCAATATGTGCCAGGCAGTCTGCCAAGTGTCTCTTTGGTCCAGTACACTGTGGGGAAGCACGGGACTTGGTTGGAAGGTCTGTAAGGAGGAATCTCTGAAAGGTCAGAGGCCTCTGGGGGACCTCACTGAAGGCGGCAGCCCCTGCCTTGACTTTTCCAAACAAGTCTGACCCCCCCCCGCCTCCTGGTGTTTTACTAGAATCTTTATGTTTAGACTTCAAAACGTCCTTGTTTGAAAGACACCACAGTTGCAGGTGCTTTCTCAAGGATGCTTACCCTGCTGATTGTATCTAGAGGTTAATTTTAGTTCAACTTGTTGTGACAATAAAAGCCTAAGGAGGCAGGCGAACAGGGCTTTTAGATCCTAAAGCAAAACAGCCCCTTAGCCTCTCTTTCACAGAAACATGTGTCAGAGTAATCTATTCATCCGTCACTCAGGGTCTGCCAGTCAGCCCTCGCAATACACAAGATAACATATATGCAAAGTATACTTGAATTATGAAGCATAATAATAAAATGGACAACCTTGACCTTGCCATCCCATTTAAGAAGTATAGTACAGCCTGTATCATGAAACTCCTTGTAGGTTTCTCTTTAGTTCTCTTTTCCTTTGCCTACTTTATTTGCCATCCTGATTTTTGGGGCTTGTTATTCTCTTGGTTTAAAAAAAGCAGTTTTACTAGTTTAGGTGGCTGAGGACAAGGGACTCCAGTTGATAAATCTGTTCCAGGACTGAAAGGCTCTCTTACTCGCCTATCAGCTTCATTCCACCTGGAAAATAAGCTGTTATCTGCCTTGTTCACTGTCCCCACCATCTAGCTTGTTGCCTGGCCCAGGCTCTGGTACACAGAGCGATATACTGGTATGATGAGTATCCAAACGCGAGATGCTGATGGTTATGGGACCATGACCATGTCTGTCTTCATGGAGCATATTCTGTGGTCTGTCTGTCTTTTTTCTCTTTTTTCTAATCCTCACAAATAGCCCGTAAGGTAGTTTATATTAATACTGTTTTACATCTAAAGACACCAAATCAAAGAGAGCTGTAGTCATTTGCTGAAGCTGCTCACAGCTAGTAAATGGCTGGACCAGAATGGAAGCGAGCTCTCTCGGGCAACAGGCTTACACCACCCTAATTTAACTGCCCACGTCTCAGTGTCTCACAGGGTCAGGGCAAGGGCTGTGACATCAGTGATGTCCGGAGACATGCGGCTCCTGGCACCGCCTTCCTGGTGCATCCAGGGCTCTCTTGCTGTCTTTGCATGGACAGGAATTGGATCTTTAATTGGTAACTTCTAAAAAATGATTTAAAGAAAAAGTTGCTTCCCGAGCTTGAAACTGCTCATTTATTTGCAGCCTTTGTTGCATCAACATCGAATGTACAATGGGTGTTGTGTTAAGAAAATGATTCATCTCTCAGTGATGGATTCTCTCATGAGTCAGAGATGGTGGAACTGAGCGGAGCTGAGAGGGACTCATGGAGAGGTATCAGGAAAGACTAGAAATAAGATGTCTCCATGCTTGCACCCATTTTATGTGCCCTCTTGCCACATGGAGTCCAGATCAATTTCACAATCAAATCAATTACCTGATGTGGGCACCGTGCCCCAGCCCACTGCTTAGAAAGGCAGGTTTAACCCTCAACAAGAATAATTGACCATTGATTGATAAGATCCTTAAAATTTTACTTGTTGCCCAAAAAGTGTTCTTTAAAAAGGCCACGAAGTTTCATATCTCTTCTTTCACAATGAATTACGAGATTGATTCCTTTTAAGCTTGAGCCTTTTTAATTGGAAATTACTATTGGAGGAGTTTTAATATCTCTAGGGAATTCTAATATCTTGATTCACCTCCTTGAGTTTTTGCTGATTATATATATATGTATATGTATGTGTTTATACATATATACTTATATATTATATTTGTATGAATTGTGGAAATTTTATTTTGCTGCTTGTTTTTATTACAGTTACTAGAAGCCTGGTGCACAAATTTCATGCATGGGGGGGGGGTCCCTAAGCCCGGCCTGCACCATCTCCAATTCAGGACCCCTCAGGGGATGTCTGATTGCCTCTCATAATCTGGGACCGCTGGCTCCTAACCGTTCGCCTGCCTGCCTGATTGCTCCTAACCACCTCTGCCTGCCTGCCTGATCACCCCTAACTGCTCCCTTACCGGCCTGATCGCTCCTAACTGCTCCCCTGCTGGCCTGATCGCCCCTAATTGCCTCTGCTTCACCCTGCACCCAGGACCCAGGATTCCCTCCCTCTGGCCAGCCGCAGGCACCCAGGACCCCGGCCGGCTTCACCCAGGCTGACCACAGCCGCAGGGGACCGTGGGTGGGTAGCTTCACCTGGGCCATAACCGCAGTTGGCCGGGACCATGGGGTGGATGGCTTGTCCCTCTCCTGGGCTGCAGCCCCAGGCGCTGGCACCTGGGACTGTGGGGCAGGTGGCTTATCCCTCTCCTGGGTTGCAGGTGCAGACATAGCTGCTGGTGCCCAGGACCATGGGGCAGGCGGCTTGTTCCTCTCCTGGGCCAGTCTGGCTGGTCCCCATTCCTCTCTCCCCAGTGTTAATGTCTGAGCCATTATGGCGTGACAGCATGAGGGTGTGATGACCATTTGCATATTAGCTCTTTATTATATAGGATTGGTTGATTAAAGGTTCAGTTGGGGTGAATTATTTAAGGGAAAAGCAGTCTTGTCCCATGGAAACTTGATACATTCCTTTTAAGGAGGTGTTTTAGAATAGTTTTGGGGTTTCAGTGCCCACATTTATTAGCCATGTGACAAAACTTCACAAAAGTCTCAGTTTGCTCAACAATGAAACGAAATAATTGTTCCTCATAGAGGGTTTCTATGACCAAATTCACTAGGGCTAGCGCATGGTGTGGCACAGGGTTTGGCCAATAGTGAGCGCTCGTCCGCTGACAGCTGCCTGTCTTGGTTTGGACTGTGAGCCTAGGCTACCTCCTGAGCATCAGTCAACCTTGGGGACATGGGCTCTAGTTCATCAGGGAAGTTCCCCTTCACATTCTGAATCGGGTACTAAGAGGATGGTACGGAAGAGGCTGGAAAATAATCCTGTGGTACAAATTCTCTGGCCACTGGCCTGCAAATAGCCAGGGCCGGCCACCCAAACTGAGAGTGGACTTGGGAACAGTTTCTCTGGTCCCATTTGAGTCTTGAGGTAACTATAGTCCCTCTGACAATTTGACAACTACCTTGTGGGAGACCCTAAACCAGAACCCCCAGCTAAGCTGCTTGTGGGTTCTGAATTCTCAAGAGCTGTGGGGAGTAATGTGTGCTTATTACGTACGTAGCTGAGTTTGGGGGTAATTTGTTATGTAACACTAGATCAGTGATGGCGAACCTATGACACACATGTCAGAAGTGACACGAGAACTCATTTTTTTGGTTGATTTTTCTTTGATAAATGGCATTTAAATATATAAAATAAATATCAAAAATATAAATCTTTGTTTTATTATAGTTGCAAATATCAAAAAATTTCTATATGTGACACGGCACCAGAGTTAAGTTAGGGTTTTTCAAAATGCTGACACGCCGAGCTCAAAAGGTTCGCCATCACTGCTCTAGATAGCTTGCTACCCATTACAAACTACACCCCTGCCTTTGCCCTCAATGTTCCTTCACTGCTTTCTCTGCCTCTCATTTTATAGCACTCGACACCTTCTAACATTTATTTATTCATTAATAGTGTTTATTGTCTACCTTTTTCCTTCTAAAATGTAAGTTTTACAAAGGTAGAGGTTTCGATCTGTGTTGTTACCTGCCATATCCTTAGTGTCTGGTAAATAGGAACTCAGTAAACATCTGTTGAAAGAATCAATAAATGAACTTGAGAGAGTACAATGGTATTGCTCTATTATGGTTTAAAGGGAACTTTCAGGTTCAGCTTTTTTGTTTTATTTTGTTTTGTCTGGGTCTCAGCTCAGGTCTACTGTAAACTTGGGAAATTTCAAAAGATGGGTCCAGAGAGCTGAGAGGTAAGATTCCTGCCATTTGAAGAATTTTTTTTAACATCATTAAAAATCTGACTCTTTTTCTAGCTGATTAGAAACTTTAGTAAATTTGCCTGCTGGGAAAAGACGGGAGAAATAAACGGCCTTCTGCTCAGATGACTTTTACCTGAATTTAATTGCAGCCATGCGTAGCTGCAGTATGAAGTTGCTTTAGGATTCCCTCGATAAAAAGCGATGCAGAAAAAAGGGTAGCGATCACAACGGGGCTTGGAGGGGGCCCAGAAAACCTTGGCCTGCCTTTGGTTTTTGTCTTTATTGGTTTCAGGCGGTTGTCCCCTCTGCATGTCCGAAGAGAGGCTGAAATTTCCGTCCCTCTTGGACACACGGAGTGTGCTCCAGTTGTCCTGTCTGCCTTGCCACGAGAAATGTGCAATTCCTGTGATTAAATATGCAGTGAAGACTTAAAGCACAAGGCATTTTGCCATTAGGATGAAGTTGCAACCTTGGTGTCAGATTTAAATGTCAACCCCTCCAATCAGGATCAGAAGTGAGATTTTCCTCTTTCCGTTGGAGTCTGGCAAACCTTCTGTGACATGGCACTAACCAGCATCAGTGGAAACCGGAACTCGGTGTCCTGATGGCGCTTCCTTTCAGGCCTATAATGGGTTCACCCAGGGTCGTTGGGGAATAATCTGTAGCCGCCAGTGCACATGTGACGCAGAGCTGATGGTATTATTTTAGCTTCTCTCCTCGCTGGGCCCATTGCATGGCAAATCCGATGTCCAAGGTGAACTCTGAGCTCCCCCAGGTGCCTGGGGTGCAGTAGGGTTATGTGAATACACACTCCTTCATCTCCGTCTCCACAGAGGATCCAAGGTGGCTGTATTTTTTCAATCACGGTCTGTGTACCTAATCATATGGACATTGTTCAGTAAGAAAAAGGTCTCTTCCTCTCTACCCCATTAGCACCATTCTTTCAGTCTGAAGAAATATAAATATTGGAGCATACTCATGAAAATGCCAGCCAACGCTGATCTATTCACGCTCAAAAAGTGTGATTAAGGACGCTGTTAATGAACTCTGTTTGCCAGATTAACTGTAAATGCGGCCTCATATTTTAGAGCTATTTGAACTGCCAGGAAAAGGTTAGTAGACGGGCCTGAGAGAGTTAGAGGGCAGACATCATTAGGTTAATGAAATTCTATCAATATAACAAAAACAGAGTTGAGCCTTCAGTTTTGCAGAGGATCCTAACAGAGAGACGGCAGTAGTTACATAGCAGCCAGGAGCCATGAGTGTCCAGTGTTCTAACCCACCGCCCTCCCGTCTCCCGGGCACTTGCCGTCATTACCATCACTGGGTCATGCAGCAGATGTTACCAGAGCACATTCTAGGTGCTGGAGACCCAGCAATGAGGAACACATTAAAGGCCCCTCCTCACAGGGCACTTACCTGCTGGTGTGGGGACAGACTATAAAACAATAAACAGGATGATTGCAGGTGGTCATAAATGCTACGAAGGAAAAGAGGCAGGTGCTGAGATAAAGAGAGTGTGGGAGGTGCGGGAATAAACTTTAGATTGGGTGGTTGAATGCCCAGTCTCTGAGGAGGTGACATTTAAGCTGAGACCCAAAGGATGAGCTGAATAAAGGGCGTGGCCGGGATGGAGTGAGAAAGGGCCTGGGCTGGGGACAGGATCCAGGTTTGAGGAAGAGAAAGATCAGGCCGGAGACTGGAGCCTGTTGACAGGGGTGGGTGTTGAAAGATGAAGGGGGCTGGTTAGCAGGAGTCTGGGCAGGGAGACGATGGTGAAGAATCTGGATTTTGTTGTAGGGAAATGGAAAGCCCTTACAGGGGAACAACGAGACTTGGTTTCTATTATTTAAGTTGACTTTGGTGCTAGTGTTTGGGGGATGGATGTAGAGGGTCAAGAGGCAAAGTGGCAGGACCATCTAAGAAGCTAATGCATTATCAAAATAATAAAGGACTCAGTCCCTCCCCCCACCCCCCCATACGGGAATGGCTGCTTGCAGGCTGAGTGTGGTTATAGCAGATTCACCTCATTATGGCCTGAGGCCCTTCACGGTAGGACCCCTACCTCTTTGTCCAGACTTCTTTTCTGCTACTTCTTATAGTCAATGAAGGCCACGCAGCACTCCCTGGGCCCCCACGTGCATTTTTATCCCTCACCTTTGCTCAGGTTATTGGTCCTGCCTGAAATAGTCCACCTATCCATTACCTAGGTCATTCCCACCCTTCCAGTTGGGGTTGGGCACTGCTTCCCCCATCAAACCCCGAGCGACCAGGCCACCCTCTCACCTCAGATCTGAATCTGGATCAACAATCAAATTGCAAACCCTTTTCCACCAAAGCCCTGGGGCGCTCGCTCAGATTGTCCATTTCTGCGGCTCACTCATCATCTGTCCAGCCAGGTATTGGGCGGGGATTAGGGATTCATCAGTGAGGTACCCCAGGTGACTCAGACAGCCACTCAGCTCCAGAATACATGATGTCATGCTTCTTGTCTGCTGTCTGCAGCACTGGTTGTCACTGGTTGATGTCTGCCTGGGAGATGTGGCTTCTTGGTGTTTCTATCTCTGGGTTTGTATCTCTGCTCTGTGTGATGTCAGGCAGACATCTGAGTAGGGCTAAAACCCTCCTGAGTAGGGCTAATGCCCTCCTCCCATGGTTAAGATGAAACGAAATGGTGCATGTGAAGTAACTGTCACTGAGTATGTCATAGCAACAACGACAACACTAAATAATTAGTACATACTATGTGCGGGCCAGCAGTATTCTAGGCAACATGTTAATTGCTTTATATGAAGGAAATATTTAGCTCTCTCCATGACCCTACGAGGCCAACTCTATTGCTATCTATATCCATTTTGCTGAGAAGGAAACTGAGGCACAGTGAAGTCAAGTAACTGGCCCAATGGCACATAGCCAGTCAATAAACTGTGCATCACAGTAACTAACAGCCCATGTGCTCAGCTTCCTACGTTAGCCTGCCTTCTAGGGCAACGGGAAGCTTGCTGAGAGATTTGTTTACTTGCTGCAGCTTTTCATTTAGGTGGAGGAGCTATTATGCTATGTACTCAGCACACGGTAACTCCAGTTATATCTCTTATGAATCCCTTTCCTCTTCTTTCCCCTCCTTATCCTATCCATGAGGTTCCATCTTCCAAAGCTTTTCTTTTCCAAAGCAACTTACATGGTCATCGTCCTCATGAAATGGAGTCAGCAGTACTCATTAAAAAAGAGGGTCTGAATGTACCTAAGACACAGTCCAGTGCCTGAGATGGGAAAGGCCCTCAATAAATCATTCCCAAGTGAGGGAGGGAAATTATCTTCTCTACCTCTCTTTACTCTGTTCTTCTTTAGGGTTGTTTCATCTCTGACCTTGGTACCATTGTCTGTGTAATCAATAGAAATTAACTGGACCTTGCATTGAATTTGACACACACACACACACGAACATGTTATCTGTCCCCAAGTCTTTCATTTGCTCAACTCGAGCATCCAAATACCAGCATGTGTTTTGGGAAGTGACAGGCCTGTGGGGCAGTAGATTTTTATGAAGGCACGAAGATAGTTTTAATTCTCTCTCACACTGGCTGTATCTCCCAAGAAGAATTAATTTGGGTTGCTATGAAGTTCTGAAATCCTGCCTAAAACATACAGCCTCTAGCAGATGGTGGCTGCTCTTTCCCTATAAAGAGAAATGGAATGCCGCTGACATGCAGATGTATTTAATAGGAAATAATAGGACTGAGATTTCCAACAGCTTGGGCATCTCTTTGTTTGTAAAGGACAGAAAGCTATTATAAATCAGCTTGAGCAAAATCTATAATAATAAAAAAGTAATATGCTAATTAGACTGGACGTCCTTCTGGACATCCTTCCTTCTGGTCAAAGTCACAACAGGTGGGGGCCAGGGCCAAGGCTCTTGCACGAATTTCGTGCATTGGCCTCTAGTAATAAAATAAAAGGAATTTGTTGTAAGGATTCTGAGGTATCCCACACAAAATCAGGACAGGGATGTGGCCATCCTCTGGGGTAACTGGACCTGGAGACCCGCACAGCATGGACATTATTATCTTGCTCTTCTGTCCTGCTTCTCTCTGTCATTCTGGTTCATTTACTTTAGTCTCATCTTCCCTTTCCCAGCTGGCCTTGGGAAGCTCCCCTGGGCTGGGCTGGGCAGCGTCTGGTCTAGAACAAGTGCCCACTTCTCTTTCTCATTTCTAGTCTCTTTCCCAAGGGGGCGCCTCGTAGGTGCAGTCTGGATCAGGAGCTCTCCCCTGACCAATGGACCAGAGGATGGGCTACTATGGCACCGCTGTGCCTGCCATTATCGTACAGATGGTTGGCAGGAGAAATGGCTTTGGAAAGGGGCAGAGGGTCAGCCTACAGATGGAGGCCAGAGCTGAAGGGTGACATCAGGCACATTAAACAGTTAAGTGTTTACCAAAAATGCACCAGAAAGACCTAATTTGTATTGCCATAGGGTCCAGAGTCATATCAAAATGTTTGCCTCTGGCAGAAGAGGGCTGTTGTTTTCTCTATCAAGAGAAATGAAATGCTACTGTGCTCCAGAGGCATTACATGGGAGCGTCAGGACTGAAGCTTTAGATGGCTAGAATGCCCAGATGCATTCTCTAGCTTGTTTCATGCAATACAGAGCCATCTTGATCATAAATTTTCTGGATATAACAAAAAAGCGTGAGCAGAGTGCTGATTATTTTATTTAATCTCTTCCACAGTCTGATAGAGTAAGTTTTATTATGATTCCCATTCTACAGATGAGGAAACTGAGGCTCAGAGAGGTTAAGTTGCTCAGGGCAGGGAGCAGAGGAGTCAGGATTCAAAACTCAAATCTCTATCAGAACTTTCCAGCAAGTATCCTGCAGAATAGGGATGCTCTTGTGGCCTTGGAAAGGTCTGGTGTAGTCAGAGCTCTTGGGTTGGTCAGCTTCAGCCACGGCAGCCTCAGGAGGACTCTAAATCCCCTCTGGTTTACCCATGTGCCACACACAGATTATATCTTCCATGTGTGCCACGTTGTGAGGAGATTGGGAAAGACTTTCCATATATTTTTTAATGTAAAAAAATGTCATTAAAATAAAAGAATTTTCAGGTGCTAAGATTTAAATATTTAAATGTAGCTTTGTTTTGTGCTCGCCCAGTTCGGGGTATGCAGGACCGCAGTTACTCACACCAAGTATGATGATGAATGCCAAGTGCTGACAATTGCATTTGGTTTTTCACATTCTTGCCTTCTCTAATAAACTCTCCAATGAAAATTAAGAGCATGAGAAAATACACAACCAAAAATGACAGTCAGCGATTCCATGTAATGGTAGAACTGACATGTGAGGAAATAGACATAATGGCCTGATTCCATAGGGCTTATTAATATAAGTGTGTTTGAAAACCATCCAAAAAGTTAAGGAGGGAATCACCCATTTAAAATGAGAGAGAAGTGTCAGGCACTTTCCTTTTTTCATTAGTAATGAAACCCCCTTTTATTCTGTGCTTAGCACGGGGAAATAAACCAAGCCTTGGAAATTGGTCCTCTTCTGTCTGTGGTAGGTTGAGATGTCACAGAACACTAGGCTTGGCATGCAAGGTAAAAAGGCTTCTGAAAAACACTCTCCTTCCTGGAACAAGGAAAAAGAAATGTGAGGCGAGTCCAATCCTTGTCCACTCTTACACGCTCCTTTGAACTTGGTCATTTGAGTGTTTGAAGCTGAGAGTTGTAGCAACCACTTGTATGGATGAACAAAAGCCCAAGGTGAAAATCCCTAATGCTGAGGACAGAAAAGAGGGAGAGAGGCTGGGTGCTTGAAGGTATTTTTATTTTTATTTTTATTTTTAAATTAAATCTTTATTGTTCAGATTACATTTGTTCCTCTTTCCCCCCCCCCAACTCCCCTCCTCCCAGTTCCCGCCCCACCCTCCGCCCTCACTCCCCACCCACTGTCCTCATCCATAGTTGCACGATTTTTGTCCAGTCTCTTCCCGCATCTCCCACTCCCATTTCCCCCCCAAGAATAGTCAGTCCATTCCCTTTCTATGTCCCTGATTCATTATACTCACCAGTTCATTCTGTACATCAGATTATTTATTCACTTGATTCTTAGATTCACTTGTTGATAGATGCACGTTTGTTGTTCATAATTTGTATCTTTACCTTTTTCTTCTTCTTCCTCTTCTTAAAGGATACCTTTCAGCATTTCGTCTAATACTGGTTTAGTGGTGATGAACTCCTTTAGCTTTTCCTTATCTGTGAAGCTCTTTATCTGACCTTCAATTCTGAATGATAGCTTTGCTGGATAAAATAATCTTGGTTGTAGGTTCTTGGTATTCATCACTTTGAATATTTCTTGCCATTCCCTTCTGGCCTGCAAAGTTTCTGTTGAGAAATCAGCTGACAGTCGTATGGGTATTCCCTTGTAGGTAATTGAGTCTCTTTCTCTTGCTGCTTTTAAGATTCTCTCTTTGTCTTTTGCTCTTGGCATTTTAATTATGATGTGTCTTGGTGTGGTCCTCTTTGGATTCCTTTTGTTTGGGGTTCTCTGCACTTCTTGGACCTGTAAGTCCATTTCTTTCACCAGGTGGGGGAAGTTTTCTGTCATTATTTCTTCAAATAGGTTTTCAATATCTTGCTGTCTCTCATCTTCTGGTACCCCTATAATTCTGATGTTGGTGCGTTTGAAACTGTCCCAGAGGCTCCTTACACTATCTTCGTATTTTCGGATTCTTTTTTCATTTTGCTTTTCCGGTTGGGTGTTTTTTGCTTCTTCCCTTTTCAAATCTTTGACTTGATTCTTGAGCTCCTCTGGTCTGCTGTTGGGTGTCTGTATAATATTCTTTATTTCAGTCAGTGTATGCTTAATTTCTAGTTGGTTCTTTATCACAACATCGAGGGTCTCATTAGATTTCTTGAGGCTCTCATCAAGTTTATCGGCAGTTTCTAGCAAATTATTGAAAGCCCTCAAAAGTGCGTTTTTTAGCTCTATATCCTCCATTTCTGTCATGTTTTTTTGTCTCCGCATTTTTTTATGCTTTCTTGGTGCACCCCCTTGTGGTCTTTGTGCGCAGTCTTGTTGTAGTTAAGCCTTAATTGTTGTCGGCAATACTAGGGGTGAATTGACCTCCAGGCTAACTGGCTATGAGAGTCAGCTGTGTCTGCAGTGGGAGAGCTTCTGTGCTGAATCTCTAGGGCGGTGCTAATCTAGCCTTTGCCCGAGGCTATCCGGCAAATGCTTCTGTGCAGGGCTTGGGTGGGGCGGGTCCCAGGGGATCTACAGGGCGGGCAGAGCGAGCAGTTATGGCTGCTCTCAGTTCCGTCCCCAGTGGCTCTGCAACTGCTGCAAACCTCGGAGAGAAAGCTGCCTTCCTGCTTCTCCCGTTTGAGTCTGGGTCCCTAGAGACTCGCCCGGATCTGGAGCTCAGAGTCTGAAACTCCCTCCTGATTGAAAACAACAATCGCGCCCTCCGCCGCTGGCCAGCTCCACGCGCACCTCCACACCTTAGTATTTCACCTCCACACTGTGCCTCCTCTGAGTCTCGGTATGGATTTCTCGTTACTTCTAGTTGTAGAATCTCTCCTCAGCCAGCCTTCCTGTGGTTCTGGGTGATGTCCATTCCATCTTTTAGTTGTATTTTTGAAGTGGTTGTTCGAGGCAGCAAACTCTGGCGTTAACCTATGCCGCCATCTTGGTTCTCCGGCTCTCTTGAAGGTATTTTTAGGCCACCCTCTACCCCCACAAGCCCCAGAACCAGCTAGTTGCAAATTTCTTGTCATTTAAATAGAAGATAGATGGAGAGGAGGAATGGAAGGTGGATGTCTTTTCTTATTTAAGAAACCTATGCTCTTACACACAGACAACAGAAGGGTGGGTACCAGACGGGAGGGGGAAGGGAGAGGACAAAGAGGGCAAAGGGCGTCAAACACCTGATGGAAGGCGACTAATGAGCACACAGTAGAGTAGACAGATGTATTGTAAAGCTGTGCACCTCAAATTCTTATGAGGCTATTAGCCACTGTTACCCCAATACATTTAATTTAAAAAAGAAACTAGGAAAGGAGTGAAACAAAATTGCTGCCTTAAAAAAAAAGAAAGGAAGGAAGAAACCATTGGTGAGTATTTGCTATTTGGTGAAAGCATCATAGCTAAAACAAGTGGACTATTACATAATAAAAGGCTGATATTTTAAAGATTAACTATTGAAGATACAACTATTGAAACAAAAATACATAAGTGTCATGTGAAATTCAAATACTGCTAAGATGAATAATGCAAAATGGGTTAGTTCCCTATAAATCATTTCTGAAGGAAATTATCATTAATAGTTTGGTACATATGCTTTCGTCCCTCCCCTATATTATTACGATCAACTTTTACATTTCTTCCAATACTTGTAACATACTTTTCATAATGTTTTATGACGTCCTTTTCCACTTAATAGTATGTCTTTGTACAAACTGTGGGTCTCACTCAATCTTTTTAATGGCTATGCAATATTCTGTAGTACATACAACCTTCCGGGATAGCATTTGGCAGGAGCTGTTAAAACTAATGTGCTCAACATTAATATCTTCAGGAGTTATCCTATAAAATATGCCCCAAACAATGCAAAAATGTCTGTAGCTCGGAATATTCATCATAGCTTTGTGTTGCCTGTAACAATGACAACAAGTTAAGGACATTGAATATGACTCTATTTTAGTTCTTGATCTCATCTTTTAATTATGTGTTAATATTTTCCTGATTGCAATAACATACAAATAGTTACTAACTTGAGTCTGCTTTTAAACTTTCTTTTAAAGCAATTTTTCTGCTGCTGTATTTGTGGAATTTTTTGTCACTTTGAAAGCAAAATGCTTTCACCAAGAAAGTGAGATAAAATACTGATTCACCTAGACCTCCCTGGGTTTGTACTCTGTGATTATTGATGGGCTAATGGGCTGTACAGTTTTAATGAGTAGAACATAAATGCAGAGATAGAAAAAGATAGGAGCTTTCTCTTCAGAGTGATATGCCTTAATTATACTTAACTCCTCAGGTTATTAGCTGCATAACTACCTGTGAAGAATCTATCATCATTCTCATAAAACTAATAAATTTGCTTTTACAGATTGAATATAATTTTATCACTTACTTAAGAGAAAAAAAATGATTGAATTTGAAAATGATAAATTCATGTCATTTATTCAAGTATTAGAGCCCTTGTCACATTATTCAGTAAGTATTTGTTGAATGCTTTGTGCCAGGCACTGTTCTAGGTGCTGGGGTTATAGCAGGAAAGAGAATAGATAAGATCCTTATCCTAAAGCAAATTGCACTCTAGTGACATAGGAGTTAAATGAAAATTCTATGTGGATTGCCCTAGCTGAAACTTAGGGGAAGGGGGGAAGTGGCTGCTTGGCACCAACCTGGACATGACTAAATACTTTATATTTTTATTGAAATGAGCATTCTTTCTTAAACAAGTGAGAAGAATTAGTTGCAAAATAAAAATTCATAACTATTAGTTGTGTGATCAATTAGATATTTAGCAACATGTTTGTAGTAATAGATGAGTATTTGAAACTTCCAGTGAGATGTGTAGAATTTGTAGTGGGGTTATATTGAAATTTACTTAACATCTACTTTTTATCAGTTATCAACTTAGTGGCTTCAAACAGCAATCCCTATTCTGTGAGCTAGCGATTACTGCTGGGCTCGGCTGGCACGGTTCTTCTCTGTCCCACATGGTGCTGGCTTGGCTCATTCAGGCATCTGCATTGAGTTGGCAGGTCAGTTGGGGGCAGCTTGCTCCCAGTTGGCCTCATTCACATTCTGGCTGGGGCTCCTCCATCTCGTCCATGTTCCCTCTCCAACAGGTTGTCTTGGGCTTGTTCAATAGCAACCGTGTTCCAGGAAAATGAGAGAAGAGGCAAGTCATCCATTACATGTCGGCTGTATTTGTTGATTAAAGTAAGTCATGAAGCTAGCCAGCCAGATTCAAGAAGGAAAGAGACTCCATGGCTTGATGAGAGGATTTGCAAAGAATGCGCAGCCATTTTTATCTACCACATTTTGTTATTCTGTTGTTGGATACCAAACAGGTAGGAACTAAATATAAAATAGCACCTACATGTGATGATGTTTTGATCATAATTTGGTACGGTTACATTTGTCCGACAGCCAAATTAGAGTTCTCACACTTAGACGTCACTGCCATGGCACCGGGAATCAATTCTCTGGTCTCTTCATAGCCAGTTAACCACAACTTATCGTTTCTAATAAACTACACTCTCATTCTTCCTAGGTGAGTTCTGCTAGTCTGTTCTTGTCAGAAAGACACATGAGCAGCAGATCACCAGGTGGCTAGGTTAATTTTTAATTGTCATGTTTATTCCAGTGAAAAATAGATTTGCCTGTTGAGCTGAGAAAAATGGAGATGAGGTGAAAACTGTGGCTTGAATTCGCTGGAATTCAATTTACTCTCATGGAGGTTGCGCAATTGTCATGTCAATGAGGGATTTCAAAGCAGGTGGTCTTATACTGTGGTGGTGGGACTATAAATTGACACCCCATTTTTAGGGCACCTTGGATGTTTCTATGACAGCTAACCATATATCATATTTTAATAGTCCTAACCTGTTTCCTCTTTTTTTTTTTTTGCTAAAAATCTAACTTTTTTTTTTATTGCTTAAAGTATTACAAAGGTTATTACATATGTGTCCTTTTTTCCCCCCTGGCCCTTGACAATCCCCTGCCTCCCTTACCCCCCAGTGTCTTATGTCCATTGGTTATGCTTATATGCATGCATACAAGTCCTTCGGTTGATCTCTTACCCCCCTCCCTCCTCCCCCCAACCCTCCCTGGCCTTCCCGCTGCAGTTTGACAATCAGTTTGAGGCAGCTCTGCCTCTGTATCTATTATTGTTCAAAAGTTTGTAATGGTCTTTATTATCCATGAATGAGTGAGATCATGTGGTATTTTTCCTTCATTGACTGGCTTATTTCACTTAGCATAATGCTCTCCAGTTCTATCCATGCCGTTGCAAATGGTAAGGGTTCCTTCTTTTTTACAGCAGCATAGTAGTCCATCGTGTAGATGTACCACAGTTTTCTAATCCATTCATCTACTGATGGGCACTTAGGCTGTTTCCAGATCTTAGCTATGGTGAATTGTGCTGCTATGAACATAGGGGTGCACATATCCTTTCTGATTGGTGTTTCTGGTTTCTTGGGATATATTCCTAGAAGTGGGATCACAGGATCAAATGGGAGTTCCATTTTTAGTTTTTTGAGGAAACTCCATACTGTCTTCCATAGTGGCTGCACCAGTCTGCATTCCCACCAGCAGTGCACAAGTGTTCCTTTTTCTCCACATCCTCTCCAGCACTTGTCATTTGTTGATTTGTTGATGATGGCCATTCTGACAGGTGTGAGATGATACCTCATTGTTGTTTTGATTTGCATCTCTTAGATGATTAGTGACTTTGAGCATGTTTTTATATGTCTCTTGGCTTTCTGAATGTCCTCTTTTGAAAGGTGTCTATTTAGATCCTTTGCCCATTTTTTGATTGGATTGTTTATCTTCTTATTGTTAAGTTGTATGAGTTCCCTATAAATTTTGGAGATTAGGCCCTTATCAGATATGACGTTTGCAAATATGTTTTCCCACGCAGTGGGTTTTCTTGTTGTTTTCTAACCTGTTTCCTCTTATTGGGCACAGTGAAGGATCATTTCCCAAAATGCGTTCCAAAGAACACTCATTCCAGTAGAGGAAAGTGAACCAGCGGCTCCAACAGAAGGTCCTCATGTTCAACCTAGTCTGAAAATACTTGATACCTTGGTCCTTCTTTGAGATTTGCACAATATTATCCTTTGAAAGGCCCCGGGGAGCTGAGCAGTAGAACAATCCATGCAACTGTGCATCACAAAGCACATTAAGCTTTCCCAGCTTAAGTATAAGGTCTTCTCCTTCAGTCTTCCCAATCACACGCCCCATACATAACACAATTACTCACTTCCTACGCCCAACCTCCTAAAGTGCTGATTTGGGAAACTGTAGAGGAATTTATGCATCAAAATAATGACTGGACTAGAAGATCTCTATAGGTCTATGATTCTGTTTCCTTAGCCAGAGTTAGAATTTTGAAATGTTTTCTCCTTAGCGTCTACCTCTTAAGTAACTAATTTTGGTCATATGTTTTAATGACTAAATTGTTATAGTTTGTAAGTTCCAGGACAGTATAAATTGGTATTTGTGTTGGCAAACATTTATTTTCAATGTAAATATTGAGATTAATTCATTACAGTTGGACCATGAAGATCTCATCTAAAATCTTGTATGAGGATAGTATTTACTAGTAGCTGTCCCCATCTGCTTCAGTTTGTGTTTAAATAGTTAATATGGTTATAAATGTGCTTGAGCTGGGTAATTTGTCACCTAGTTAGGCATTTAAAAATACTAATTACGAAATCTAATGACTGTGTCTAATGATGGGATACTTAATAGGAAACACTACTGAGCAATGTCTGGGAAGGTTGAGAGCCTCCTGAATATTTGTTGTTGTTCTTGTTCTAGTCTTGAGAGATCAATGATCTAGACACACATGACTCCTATGAGCCCTAGTTGGTGTGTGCATTCTCTCTCCTTTCTCTTCCCCTCACTTCATATTTCCCAAAATAAGAATTTTTTTTTTTTGCTGGGGTCTCTGCAAGAAGACAGGCTTGATCAGATTTGGAAAGTGGGATAAAAATTCAGAGAATACATGGGTATAGATCCTTTCCTGCCCTCCTTCCAATCTACCATTTTTACCTCAATACCAAGAAAAAATGGAATCAGTATAGATATAGATGTAATATGTGAGTATGTATGTATCCACTCACATCAATCTTTTTTTCTTCCAGAGGTAGCCAGCAAGAGTGAACACTATACATGGTTGTCAGGGGCAATGTACCTTTCCCAGATTTTGTTCTGTGAGTTGAAATCAATCTTGCTGCTATAAATACATCACTATGATCAGCCTGATTAGCCTGGCGGTTATGATTCCTACTCGGAGCCAAATACCTCCTAGCCAAGACCTCATAAACTTGCCAATTTTTTTTCACCTCGTTTATTGTGAGAAGTCATTGGGTCTCCTTCCACTGTTGTGCTTTCCTATGATATTTTAGGTATATTAACCATAAATTGAGTATTGTTAATCTACAAAAAATTGAAGTCAGGAAGTCATGGAATAGTCATTCATCATGGGCTTTGGCTCAGTGACTTGGAAGTATAAGAACAATAAAAGCACTGGCTGTGTAGCTAAATGCCTGGAGGTTGAGTGAAACTGAATCAGAGAAAAAAGAACTTTTAGCTAATCTGTGAGGAACTTCAATATTTGATTTACCAAAAGATGCCTCTTCTCCATCAACATTTCTATTTTGGAAAATATATTATAGATGCTTTATTTGGTCTGATAATCTGCTAAATTATATTCATTTAACATTCATAAGACAGTGTTTGATGACATTAAGACCATTGCTTTCTCTGTCAGAGTTACTTTGATTTATGAGGATTCTATAAATGTGTTCTAATATTAGTATTTGGTGTTTAGGAGTGGGGTTATTAAAATAGTGGGTAAGATATAAACCTGGAACTTCTGACAAAGTTATTATTTCTAGACAGAAAAAGCCTTCTTGAGAATGAAGCTAATATAGGTGAGACTAGACGATGTAACTTAAGCCTCTGGATATAGCCATGGCTGGAGCTTACTGTTGCTTACTGCATGAGCCAATATATTCCAGTTTTTGCTTGGGTCATTTTGAACCAGATTTCTCTTTCTTGCCCTCAAGTGTTCTTATTGGTACATTTTCCCAGCACATAACCTGCTCCAGTAATTTTAAACACATCAGTTATCTAATTCAGTTTGAAAAGTAAAATTTCCAGGAAAAAAGTGTTGTATATGTGCTGCTGGAATGTATACTTTTAGCATTAAAAAAATCCACCTGAGCCTGGCCGGTGTGCTCAGTGGTTGAGCGCTGACCTATGAACCAGGAGGTCATGGTTCACTTCCCAGTCAGAGAACATGCCTGGGTTGTGGGCTCCATCCCCAGTAGGGGGCGTGCAGGAGGCAGCCCATCAATGATTCTCTCGCATTGTCAATGTTTCTATATCTCCCTCTTCCTTTCTCTCTCTGAAATCAATAAAAAAATATATTTTAAAAAATCCACCTGAAATTTTAATTTAAATAATGGAAAAAAATCTTTCATTAATATTTAAAATACTGTAATATTATATGCTTTGCAGGATTATGTAATGCAAGCAAAATGAAGGTTATTACTTAACCTTGTGAATTTGTCAGTTTAAAAAATATTTTAACTCCCTCCCTCCCTGTTTTCCTTAGACACTGTCATATTACAGAAAAGATTCAAGGTATAAGGGTGAACAAAAATAGAAGATAGCAAAACCTAAAAGTCTGTGGTGAAGGCTAAGCCAAGAAAAAAAGAAGCAAAAGATCTTAGAACATACTGATCTATACACTTATTCAATTATTATTGATCTGTACATTTATTCAAACTTGTAGCTGAGGTACACATTTGGCTTGGAGCTTCCAGCAGGTAATGAGAAAATGGAAACAAATTACTTACCTTAAAATAAAAATTACCCAATACTCAGGAATTTTTACATCTCTTTTATAGGAAGAGAATACAGAAAAATTTCATGTAAATACCAGTGGTTCTTATAAAACAAGAAACTATGACATCATAAATCCAATTCAGTATAGCAATTTGGGGTTGGGGTAGAGGTCAATTGAGGAAACAATTGAAGGAGATGACATCACACTACAGGAACCTATGGTGACATGATTCAGGAGAAAGTCTTGAAGATTTTCCTGAGGACCCAGAAGAGCATATGGACCAACTGTGATTCATGCTTTTTCTGGCTGAATATCTTTATATATAAAAGCCAAGCGACTGGAATGACGGAACGACCAGAATGACCAATTGCTATGGCAAGCACTGTGGGGGCAAACCGACCTGATCGGGGCCCCAACTGGACCCCCCACAACCTCCTGCTGCCCCTCCCCCAGTCAGCCTCGCCCCTGATCAGGGTGGGGGGCGATCATGGGCAGGGCCAGCCAGCTGACCTTCCACGGCACCTCCCCCAGGCCAATCGACCCCCATCGGAGCGGGCTGGCCAGACCCCACCCATGCATGAATTCATGCACCAGGCCTCTAGTGTTTAATAAATAGGTTTATTTTTAATAAATTGGTTTGCAAATGAACTATAAGCTACTTTATTTTTTGTTGTTAATCCTCACCCAAGGATATTTTTCTATTGATTTTTAGAGAAAGTGGAAGGGAGAGGGGGAGACAGAGAAAAATATCAATGTGAGAGAGACACATCAATTGGTTGCCTCCTGCACATATTCTGGCAGGGCCAGGGAACCTGCAACCAAGGTATGTGCTCTTGACCAGAATCGAACCTGGGACCCTTCAGTCCATGGGCCAACGCTCTATCCACTGAGCCAAGCCAGCTAGAGCTAACCTACTATCTTCAGAAATTCTAGCAAAGATGCTGTACTTGCAAAACACATTAAAAAGTTACATTGGAGCCCAGCCATAGTGGCTCAGTGGTTGAGCATTGACGTATGAACCAGGAGGTCATGGTTAGATTCCTGGTCAGAGCATATGCCCAGGTTGTTGGCTCGATCCCCAGTAGGGGCATGCAAGAGACAGCCAATCCATGATTCTCTCTCATCACTGATGTTTCTCTCTCTCTCTCCCTCTCCCTTCCTTTCTGAAATAAAAAAAATATTTTAAAAGAAGTTACCATGGGAATTTTAATGTCTCTGGGGGCTAAGCCAACATCTGCTGCATGTCTAGGTGCCTCTGAAGTCATCTCTAAAAAGGTAAGACTTGAAATCATAATCCTTGCTGAGAAAGGTAATTTACATTTTGCAGATGCTGTTCAGGGGTGGCTGCCAAGCAGAGATACAAGGTCAGGTGATGACAAAACTGAGAGGCGGAATCTAATTATCAACATGTACTAAGCATATTTTATTCATCTTTTTTCCCCTCTGAAAAGTAAGAAAGGAAACGAGTGTTTGTAAACAACTTCTACACGACTCTCTCCCACCAGGCTTCTGGTAGATGTAGGTATGCTTTTCCCTTAGGAGAGAGAGGGGGGAAGGGGGGGTGCCGTGTGGTCTCTGGTGTGGGTTGTGAGACATGAGGAAGTGTGGTACGCAGGCGTAAACGTTTTCTGTAAAGAGAGCGCTGTAGAACTGTGGTGGCTTCGTTCTGTCGTTTATCCTTAACAAACAGCAGATTAGCAATTGCTGTCTGGGTTGCTGGTGTGCTGGGTTATAGGATTAGCTATGTGGCTGTGGCGAAAGGTGGAAGCTGAAATTGGGTGACAGGCTGAATGTTTGTTTGGTAGCATATGATCCTATCATGGAGGGTGTTTATGCGGTTAAAGAATAATGTTCTGAAAAGACAAAAATCTTCATTTTCATACAAGGAAAAAATGAAGATGGACAAATGTTTTATTACTCTTATTAATTAATGATGGAACAAAGACATTACCACTCATTCAAAGGAGAATCCAAAGAATGGACAACTATATATCCCATCAGAAATGCTGAAATGAAATTGCTTGATAGATACAGAAGTGATCAGTATCCACAGGGCAGTTATGATGGCATGCCAGCAGACACCATGGACATTTCTGTGGGCAAGAATCATTTACGTTACTTTCAATGTTTAGCTCAAAGACAACAAAAGATGGCGATAAACCACATACTGTAGACCGTTTGTTTCGGTTTCTACTTTAAAATCTTTCACAACTTTTCTTGACAATGCCTCAGCATAACATGCAAGGTTTATGGAAAAATTTGGCTTGCTGTCAGACTCAGAATAAATGCTAACGCCTTAGCCTGGCCACCAAATCCTTATGATGTGCATCCTTCCTATCTCCCTGACCTTGTTTCTAGAACCTTCCCTCTTCTTATTCTGCCCCAGTCCACCACTCACTTCTTTTCTTTTTCTTGAATTTGTCAGAAAACTCCCAAAGTAAAGCATTTGTGTTCCCAGTGTCATTGAGATATGATTGATGGATAAGCTTGTGTAAATATAAGGTATACAACATGATGATTTGACACATGTATTGCTAACTAATTACCACAATAGAAATAGTTAACATCTCCATCACTTCACATAATGATCGTGTGTGTGTGTGTGTGTGTGTGTGTGTGTGTGTGTGTGTGTGTGCTGGGAACAGTTAAGATCTGCTCACTTAGCAGCTTTCAAATATATACTACAGCATTGCTAACTATAGTCACCATGCTGTGCGTTATATCCCCAGAACTCAGTCATCTTATAAGTGGAAGTTTGTACTCTTTGACCAACATCTATTCATTTTCCCTACCCCAAGCCCCTGGCAACCACCATTTTACTCTGTTTCTATGAGTTTGGGTTTTTAAGATTCCTGTAAGTGCTATCCTACAGTATTTGTCTTTCTCTGTCCGATTTATTTCACTTAGCATAATGCCCTCAAAGTCCACCCCTATTGTTGAAAATGGCAGGATTTCCCCTATATACCCCTCATGGCTAAATAATATTTCATTATTTACACATATACATATACATATCCCCACAGCTTTATCCATTTATCTGTTGGTGGGCACTTAGATTGTTTCCATATCTTGGCTACTGTGAATAATGCTGCAATGAGTAGAGGAGTGCAGCTATCCCTTCGGAATCCTGATTTGGTTACATTTCCTTTGGATATATATCCAGATATATACTGGTTTTCATAGTGGCTGTAAAATTTGCCATTCCCACCGGCAGTGCCCAAGGGTTCCCTTTTCTCCACATCCTCGTCAACACTTGTTATCCCTTGTCTTTTTGATAACAGCCACTTTAACAGATTTGAGGTGACATCTCATTGTGGTTTTAGTTTGCATTTCCCCAATGAGCAGAGATGTTGAGCATCTTTTCATGTACTTGTTGGCTGTTTGTGTGCATTCTTTGAAAAATGTCTCTCCAGGTCCTCTGCCCATTTTAAAATTGTATTGTTTGCTTTTTTTTTTTTTTGCTACTCAGTTGGATAAGCTCCTTATGCATTTAAGATATTAACCCCTTATCCCTTTACAGCTTGCACATATTTGTTCCCATTCCGCAGTTGCTTTTTCATTTTGTTGATTGTTGCTTGCGCTGTGCAGAAGCTTTTCAGTTTGGTGTTGTCCCACTTGTCTATTTTTGCTTTTGTTGCTTGTGCTTTTGATGTCATATTAAAAAAAAATGTTGCCAATGCCAATGTCAAGGAGTTTATTTTTCCTATGTTTTCTTCTAGGAGTTTTATACTTCAGGTGTATGTTTAAGTCTTTAATTCATTTTGAGTATATTTTTGTGAGTGGTGTAAGATATGGGTCCAATTTCGTTTTTCTACATGTAATTATACAGTTTTCCCAACACCATCATTTATTAGAGAGATACCCTTGCCCCACTGAATGTTCTTGGTTCCCTTGTCAAATATTAGTTGATTGTATATGTGTGAGTTTATTTCTGAGCTCTTGATTCAATTCTATTGGCCTATGTGTCAGTTTTTATGCCACCACCGTACTGTATTGATTACTATAGTTTTGTGATATAGTTTGAAATCAGAACTTGTGATGCCCCAGCCTTGTTCTTTTTTCTTAGGCTTGCTTTTGGTATTTGGGGTCTTTTGTAGTTCCATAGGAATTTTAGGATTGTTTTTTTTTCTATTTCTGTGGAAATGCTTTTGGAATATTGATAAGAATTTTAATGAATCTACAGATGGCTTTGAGTAGTATGGACATTGAAACAATATTAATTTCTTAAATCCATGAACACAGGATATTTTTCCATTTGTGACTTCTTCAATTTTTTAATTAAACTCTTATAGTTATCAGTGTATAGCTCTTTTACTTCCTTGGTTAAATTTATTCTTAAATATTTTATTTTTTAGGCTATTGGAAATAGAATTGCTTTCTTTATTTTTTTAGACATTTCATTGTTTGTATAGAAACACATCTGATTTCTATATTTTGATTTTGTATCTTGTAACTTTACTAAATTTTTCAATTAGCTTTATCAGTTTTTGCTGGAAAGTTTAAAATATTCTGTATATAAGATGTCATCTGCAAACAGACAATTTTATTTATTTATTTACAGATTGGGTGCCTTTTTTCCCCTTCTTTTTCTTGCCTAATGGTGTCAGGCATTATACTGGGCCCAGGAACAGAGTTGTGAACAAATACATCTTTTTCAGAATTATAGCTTTTGAGTATTAGGATACATTGTTTTGGACAATAATAGTTATCAAAAGGTTTCTAAAAGGGGTTACACTTTGTTGAAGACTCAAAGGGGATATGGGACAAGGGATAGCAATTTAATATTTGGGAACAATATTTCCAGGCCACGCCTAAACAAAGGATTTGAAAAGAGAGCATAAAAGAGAGAATTTGAAACCAGAAATTAATTGCATTAAAGCAAGGCTTGGCTCTAAAAGCTGAAATTAAATATTTTTAAAAAGATGTTTTGGGAATGGTAAATTTTTAGATTTAAAATATCTGAATTATATAATTTTCCCTGTTTGTAGACTCTTGACTTCATAATATATTAAATTTGATGGGATGCAAATGCACATTTAAACTTACACGAAGTTGATTTTATAGACACAAGTTTTATTAGATTTTTCTGAGAATGATGACAGTTGAATTTCTGCTTTTGATTTTTAGCACCTGTTTAGACAGACATAAATAAAGAATTTGTCAAAAGGAACATATTAACCCAATTAATTTCTAGTTCTGTAGCACATTTTTCCCCCAAGAGAAAATGCATATATCCATCAACACAGATCCACTCTGACAAATTAGCTTTGATCCTTTGTTCACAGCTAACATTAAGAAAATGTAATCAGGTATGAACCGTGCTTGTTCTTCCAATAGAGTGTAATTTTAATGTCTTACAATTTGAAGACTTAAAAAAAGGAATCACACCAAAGAAAATTATTCCTTTCAGAATCCAGTAATAGAACTGCCACAAAGGTCAAAGTTATCTAGGAAAAAGAGAGCTAATTCATGTGTGTAAATGAAAGTGGACTATGGGTTAACATTTAGGCTTAGTGAAACATTGACTTTTGGCTTCTAGGTTTTTATAGATTATTAAATAAACCAGCCCAGAGAATGATTTATTTTATTCAAACTATGCTTGGGAAGCAACACAGCAGCAAAGCCAAGCTCAACTTTTAATTGTCAGTCAAGCCTATAGTTTTTGGTTTGGCTGTCTTGAAATGCTGAAAAAAATATGCATAAAGATTGTGGGGATTGTAGCTACTTTGTAGTTAGCAACAAGAACTTGGCCCATGTCAAATAGGGAGTGATGGCATGTGCCTCTTTTTTAAGATGCTTACTGGGTATTGGTTATCTACTGCTACCTAAAAATTTCTCCAAAACTGTAGCTGAAAACAGCAACAAACATTTCTTATCTCACATGGTTTCTTGACTCAGGAATTCAGGAGCGGCTGAACTGGGGGATCTAGCTCAGGGTCTCTGTTGAGGTTGCACCGAAGATGTCAGCTGGGGCTGTGTCATCGGAAGGCTCGACTGGGGCTGGGGATCCACTTCCGAGAAGGCTCCTGCACGTATTGCCGGTTGTTGGCAGGAGGCTCCAGTTCCTCAACAAGAGGAGCTCTCTATAGGCTACTTACCTTTTCTTGTGATATTACAGCTGGCTTCCCCCAGAGGAAGTGCTCCAAGAACGTAAAATGGTAGTCATGACATTTCTCATGACTTACCTTGGGACGTCACTGTTTTTGTTTCTGTTTTCTGTTTTTTGTCCACACAATGTTTTTATTTTTATTCAACTATAAGCAAACAACAGAATTAACACAACATTTAGCAACTCCAGACTGGCTTTTGTTACACCAGTGAAGAGTGATAAATTTAACAGGCACAGACTAACACATTTCAGAGAACCTCTCACCCAGCCCTGCAGCTCAACAGCAAAGGGACTCTCCAGACTGGGTTGTTATTCTTATATCAACAATCTGATGACTACATCATAGTACCAAAATAGACCCCAAAATGGGGTTTAAATTTGATCAACACAAATCCAGGGTGTGAGCCTGTACAATGATAAAGGACAGGCAGAAGGAAAAGTCACCCTACACCTCTGTCTGCTCAGGTCTCATCTGTGAGAGTGGGAACAGGGAAGAGGAGAAGTCAACATGCATCACTGACGTTGAGAACACTGCTTGGGCCCCCCGGGGCCATGTCTGTCTCCTGGCTTCCCCCTACTTCCCAGCCAGCTGCTCATAGAGTCATTCCATTCCGCCTGGTAACACGTGCCGGCCACTGGGGACCCGAGGTCGTACTTTTTGCGGAAAGATGCCACTTTGAGTTTGCCACGGTGGTCTCCAGATGGGTTGCTGAGAATGGGCTTGTCCCATTTGGTGGCTTGGCCTGCCCGAACCAGCCAGACGTAGTGGTGAAGGCCCTTAGGAGGCCCAGAGCCCACACAATCAGAGAGGACGGTGCCACTGCTGATATCGTTGCCCTTCATGTTGACCACTAGGAAATGGCGCCATTCCCTACATTTGGGGTCCTTTCTGCTTGGAGCATCTGGGCCTATCAAGACCAGGGTGTAGAGTTTACTTGGATCAAGGCCATCCTGTGAAATACCTTTGGGCCAGTTCTTAACCTGGGTGGGTGTCAGCACTTTGCCCAGCTCGTTGACCTCTGCCCCAGAGTATTTGACCTGTAGCGGGTGCTTCGGCCTCTTGTCCACTTCCTGCAGGCTCAAGGGCCAGGACCACTGGCTGAGGTCCACCAGCATCGTGGGGCCGAGCAGGAGGACAACCGGAGAGATGCGGGGGAACCAGGGGCAGGTCAACAGCCCTGACTGGAAGTCCGTCACTGTCTTTTCTGAAGTATCCTACGCAGCCCTATTTAAGGTCAGAGCGTGTGACATACTAGAAGGTGGGGACCACTGAGGACCGTATTGGAGGCTAGCCACCACAAATTTTCTGGGAAGTGGACGATAAGGCAGATCACAATTTTGAGGAATTTTATATTGGTTATAAAGAAACAAAGAAATGAATGCAACCCAGAAGAAATATAGCATTGAGGTATTTAAGAGTAAACTGGTTATTACCACCAGATAAGTTTTTAATTGACCTTGAGGTGCACCAACCTTAGTCCTAATAGAAACAGTTACCAGTTCTAAATAATTAATGTGCTGGCTCAGAAAAACGAATATCTCATTCTGGCAGGGAGAGCAAAACAGAAAACAGTCCCTCAGTCTTCTCTGGAATGCATTGGCAAATGCGTACTTTTCCCCGTTCTCAACCGGTAAGCATCTAAGAAACTATTCCATTTTCTAGAAAGATGGTAGATTACTGTTAGAGACCAGTTCCCTACACTGCTGTACGTGACTGGACTGTCACAAAATGTTCCTACATTTAACGTTTGAAAATATATTTTCTGAAGCATTTACTATGCAGCTTGTTGAATTATCTGCAGATAATTTGTGCAATCTGTACATGGAACCAAGAGGTGTGGATATGCGCAAAAGGTGCAATTATTTACGGACCATTAATCTTTCCATTTACCTTAGATTAATTAAACCTAGAGTCGTAAGACTGTTTCAAATTACATGATCTTGGACAAATCATTTAAACCTCTCCAGGTCTGTTTTCCCATAGGTGATGTTCATTCACTCATAGGCAGTTCACAATTATTTATCTGTATCTATGTGCCTCCTACTCTTCTGGAAGGTAGGGACACAGAGAGGATCATGAGAGACATGGCCTTTATGTTCTAGTGGGAAACACATGGGATACAGACAGACATGCTACCAAGCAGATGTGAGAGTGCTCTGAGACGACAGATCGGCAGGGTCACAGGATTTCAATTGAGATCAGAAGTTAGGGAGGGCCGCCCTGGTCTGCAGGAAGAGATCTGCAGGAAGGCAGGGGTTGGGCCAGGCACAGAATGCAGGAAGAGTGTTTAGGCAAAGGCATCGTAGGTGCCAGCTCCTGAGACAGGAGTGTCCTCGATGTGTTTGGGGACAAAGTGTGCCTTGAATTGAGTGAGCAATGGGAGGGGAGATGGGAAGGGAACTGGGGTGAGATCATGAGGGCCTGTTGTGTCTCACCGGAGACTTTTGTGTTTGATTATGAGTGACGCGAGAAGCCACTGGAGGATTTTGAGCAGAGAAGTGACTTAATCTGACATAGGACTTAAAAGGATGCCTGAGGATGCTTAGTGAAAATGGGTAGTAGGGACTCAAGCGGGGATGGATTCAGCCCACCAGTACATGGAACAATACTCTTGCTTTCATTGGCCCAGGAGAAAGATGATGGTGGGTGGCCGGTGGGGAGGAAGGTTTCCAACTGGAAACCTTTGAAGATGTGCCTGCTTGTCTTCCAGACCCGCCCAGACCATTGAATAAGGTCAGGTGTGTAAGCCCACCCCGTGCGATGTGCTGCCAAGAAGAGCCATTCCTGTCCTATTTACTTCACTGCTGCCTCAACCCACATCATGCTCATTTAGTCTTTACAGAACGAGTTTATGAACTATTGATATGTATTCAACTGAACTTTAACCTGAGTGTGCACACCTGGTTGATAAGCAAACACTATAATTTCCACCCCTTCCTTATTTTCCCCAGGAACCTTCTGGTTACCCTAGAGGTGAAAGAATCCAGACAGCTGCAACAGGCCCTCTTGTTCTTTGAGCATAAGAATTACTATATGTGTGTCTTACAGGTGATTTAATGGACAATTTAGGGATATTTTCTGTACTTTAGATCAGTACTTTCAAAATAAATATAATGCAAGACCTCTTCAATTTTATTAGACATATTAAGAAAGTAAAAAGAGTCCAATCTTCTTCCATCACCATATATTTGATCCCCTTTTTCCTTTACAACCCTTCCAACCCCTTCCCCTCTGGTAACCACAACGCTGTTGTCTGTGTCCATGAGTTTTTGTTTACTTGGTTTTCTTGTTTGTTCATTTGTTGCTTTCAGTTTTATACCCCACATGTGAGTGAAATAATATGGTTCTTATTTTTTTTCATCTTATTAACCAATGCACCCTAATACATTTAATTAAAAATAAAGTCTTTCTTTTTTACTAAAAGACAAAAATAAAATAGTAAAAAGAAATAAGTGGTGTTAATGACCTATTTTATTTAACCCAATATATTCAGAGTATAGTTTCAACATGTAACCAGTATAAATATTATTAATGTGGTAGTGTACATTCCTTTTATGCATATGAAGCATGTAGGGTTTAGCTTGTATGTATTTTACAGTTACAGTGCTTGCTTCTCAGGTTAGACTAGGCACACATTGGATAGTGCATTGGAAGACTTTAGCTGTAACCTCAGTTTATGAGAAAGGAAGGTTTTAGGCAAAGGTTCTCCACAATCATGTGAAGCTCATCTGGGAAAAATTTTTTAATCCTCACCTGAGGATATTTTTTTTATTGTTTATTAATGAGAGAGAAAGAGGGAGGGAGAGGGAGAGAGAGAGAGAGAGAAAGAGAAACATCAGTTATCTCCTGTACTCACCCCAACTGGGAATCAAACCCACAACCTGGCCATGTGCCCTGATCAGGAATCAAACCCATGACCCTTTGGTGTATGGGACGATGCTCCAACCAACTGAGCCATACTGGCCAGGTCTCCGGGAAATGTTTTATACCAAAGCGTGGGCCTCGCTCCTTATCTTTGGTGCTAGTGGGGGCCAGACAGCAATGCTTTAATTTCTCCAGGGGTTCGATGTAGGCAGACAGTGTTGAGAAACCTTCCAAAAGAATGAGGTCACTTAAAGGAAAAGGCCCAAGTAGGGGCTCCACAAGCAGTCTGTATGCATGGCTCACTTTAAGAGAATCTTTGTCAAGAACCTCAACTTTCATTTGTTCTTCCTGCAGCCGAGCACGTGCCTTGGTTAGAGATCATGCTTCTCTTTTATAAATTGCCCTCTTCCCAGTTACCCGAGAAAGGCCTGCCTCATCCAGCATCGTACTCTTGTGTATTGCCCTGAAGAATAACATTTCCAGATTATTTTTAAAAAGCAAACAAAAAGGAACAAAGAAGAAATTGAAGAGAAGCAGCCTGTAATTGAGTCAGGGCAAGCCATCCTCGCCCTGCGCTCAGCCATCCATCTCATTAAGGAGAAGCCTGGTAATGAATTTCCTGCTAACCTTCGCCAGACATGTATGTTGTTTTGCTCAGTCGTGTGCTAATAGTAAGTGTAATTACAAATCAACCGAGTGCAACATTTTAATGCTGAGGGCTTATGGTCATAGGAAATCTAACAAAAGTTTAACATTTTAGTTTCCCTACCTATTTTTGTTGCAAAGAAGGAGGTTGATCAATAGATTTTTAAAGCAGCGGTTGCCAGTCTCACGGACCACCAGTGGTCTGTGGACCACCTGCTGGTGACCACTGTTTTAAAGCACAAAAAATGTCTTCTTTTAAAGTAAGATTCTGTGGTAGATGTGGAATAGCTGAACAATTTCAGGGGAAGAGGCAAACTGTGAGAAATATCTGACTGCTGACAGAGCATTCTTATTCTTGAGTGGTCTTTGAAATGGGTGATGGTGGATGTCAAATTGGGATGATAGTTATATTCCTTCCAGTGACTATAAAAGATTGATGTAACTTTCTAAAAAAGTCAATGCAATACTTTCAATATTACAGAAATGATGTTCTTTTCAATTTATGATGAAAAGATGTAGTTGTCAACTTAATGTGTCAAGGTATATAAAGACTTAAAAATTTTTTTTTAGAGGATTAGGGAACAAAAAGCAATTGCAGACCAAGATTTACTATACCTGCCAACCAGGATTTGAGTCAAGTTCTTTCATTTCCTACTTAAATGCCCTTTGCCAAGTTGTTTATCCTCTTTAAACCTCAGTTTCTTTATCTGTAAAAAGGGAATAACAATACCCACCTTCATTAAGCTGAGGTGGGGATGAAATGTGGTACAGTAAATTGACATATAATTAAGTACTGAAAGTTGGTATCCCTCATTATCGATTGGCAGAATAAGTGGAAGAAGTGATGCTGATTGTAGCAGTAAAACCCATGAGAAACTCAAGCAAGCTTCCCAGGAGAAGTCCCTGCCCCCTCCAGCCTCAAGCAGGCTGGTGTATAGTAAGTGTCCGAAAGAACAAGTTGGATTGACGAGGATGAGAAATAACTTGTCATAACTATTAATTCAACTGAAGAGCAGTCCACCATTGACTGTCCCTATCTCTTCTCCACACTCATAATCTCCTATGTGGTTTGCAAATCTGGATAATTCTGATCACACACACACACACACACACACACACTGCAATGGTCAGATCAGAGTTTAAATTAAATTTATTGAGATAACATTGGTTATTAGCAGAATACAAATTTCAGGTGTACAACTTTATCATATGAACTCTGTATACTCTGTTGTGTGCTCAACACCTAAAGTCTAGTCTCCTTCTGTCCCCATAGATTTGACCCCTTTCACCCTCTACGTCCTCTCCCCACCTCCCTTCCCCTCTGGTAACCACCATTTTGTTGTCTGTATCTATGAGTTTGTGTCTTTTGCTTGTTGCTTTCTGTTTTATATCCCACATGTGAGTGAAATTATATGGTTCTTGTTCTTTTCCATCTGACTTACTGCACTTAGCATGATACCCTTGAGATCCACCCATGCTGTTGAAAATGGCAGTACTTCCCTTTTTCATGGCTGAGTAGTATTCCATTGCCTATATGTACCACATCTTCTTTCTCCAGTCATGTGTTGAAGGACACTTAGGTTGTTCCCATGTCTTGGCTATTGTAAATAATGCTGCAACAAGCATACGAGTGCACACACCTTTATGAATAAGTGTTCTGATAGATACAGGAGATGTTGCTCCTGTTGGTCCTGAGGAGAGAGTCACGGAGCCTCCAGGTGTCTGTTTCTGGCTGAGTTGTGGGTCGCTTCCTGTTGATTGAATTTTAGCTTGACTATGGGTCACTTCTCACTCTTTTCATGTCTTGTAATTTGTAAAATTATGTTTAGGTTATTGGACCCGGAGGAAGAGTGGAGGGTAAAAGGGAGTGCCCTCTCCTTTTTCAGCCACATAATGTGAGGTGTTTATCCATTTGAGCTGATCAGGGGTTGGGAAGGGTTCTGGCTTTAAGCATCGAGCAGCTCCTGAGATTTCCAGCACCTGAAATCAAAGTACATTTACTTTTTAAAAAAATTGTGGTAAAATATACATAACGTACAATTTACCATCTTAACCTTTTTTTAAAAATCCTCACTGGAGGATATTTTTTCCCATTGATTTTTAGAGAGTGGAAGGGAGGGAGGGACTTGGGAGGGCGAGAGAGAGACAGAGAGAGAGAGAGAGAGAGAGAGAGAGAGAGAGAGAGAAGAGAGACATATCGATTGGTTGCCTCCTGCATGCACTCCAACACAAGGCCAGGGATTGAACCTACAACAGAGGTATGTACCCTTGACCAGGAATC